>NC_133772.1:85970834-85971986 GCF_003597395.2 Chelonoidis abingdonii
CCTTTAGTAAATCCATGTTGCAATTCGTCCCAATTACCATTGACCTCAATGTCCTTAACTACTTTCTCCCTTAAAATTTTTTCCAAGACCTTACACACTACAGACGGTAGTGAGGTCTGCAATGCTTGTTTAAATAGCACCAACCTCCTGATTATGAAGTCGCCTTGCTGCTCACCAGAAGTTGGGTCCATGTAGACAATCATTGAAGAAGCACAGTTACTGTAAGCTAAGTAACCATTTTTCATAACCATTACAGACTATGTGAAAAATAAGGATTGCAAAAACAGAGTACAACAGCCTGCATTTAATGATTTTATTTATATCAAAATTTGGGATTTGTAAATGTGTGCATACCTAGCTGAAGCTGTGTAATGATTAAACCTAGAATCTAATAGATTCTTCTTGTGTGTCAATGTCCCTTTAACTAATTTGTTTGATTAACGTAGGGCATAAATATTGGTTTCTGTAGTTATTGTAGCTAACAGTATTAGTAGTTATAATTCGTGTTACTGTGGTACCTAGGTGTCCCAGTCAAGAATCAAAGTCCTATTATGCCAGGTACTGCACAAACTGTAAAAGTACAGTAAAATCATATCCCTGATTACAGTGATTCTATAGTGTTAGGATCTACTTTTGAGGATTTTGCATCTTGTCTAGGTATTGTTGATTAGTCAATACTTGTGTTACATAGCATATTTCTGGATTGTCTTGCTTCCTGGACACACACACTGTTTTTTGAATGAGTTCAGTGACAATGGGTCCTGCAATAGATCACTGAAATGAAGAATACAATAAATACAAATTTGTTTGAGAAGTTGTGGAAGCCATCTAGTAAGATTTTTTTTCTGTATAACTGATGTTTCTCAGATGTACGTATTCTAATATACATCTACACTTGTGGTGGTATGCAGAGTACAGACACTGCATGCCCAGATACCATGGGTATAAATAGTAGTGTACATGGTGAGGCAAGGCTTAGGCGAGTAGAGTGCCCTAAAAGTCTGAATCCTAGGGCATATACCCGATACAGCTCATTACAGGCCCAAGCAGTGCCTCCGACATCTATACTGCTTGTAGTCAGGGCCGGTGCAACCATTTAGGAGAACTAGGCGGTTGCCTAGGGCTCCAAGATTTGGGGGCGCCAAAAAGTGG
>NC_133772.1:85972226-86109902 GCF_003597395.2 Chelonoidis abingdonii
CCGCCAGAGCCACAAGACCCGCGCGCGGGGCGGCTAAATGTCCCGGCGCCTAGGGCGCCAGAAACCCTAGCGCCGGTCCTGCTTGTAGTAGTGTAGTATCCCTCTGCTTCCCTGCTGCTGGAGCCTCCTCATTGCAGTGAAAGACTCTGGCAAGGTTTTGTCAGCAGAGAGAGGTTCTGGCAGCTCCCTGCTGCTGGAGCCTTTCCCCATTGTCTCCTACCTGCCAGAACCTTTCCTCACTTCAGTGAAAGGCATAGGCCCTCAATTCACAATAGATCTCCCACAATCTTCAATGGGAGCTTTACTTCAAGATCAAGAGTAGATAGACTATGGCAGTGAGTAGTAACTAAACTTTTAGTTCATTTCTTTATTGTTGCTTTCTGTAGGAAAATAGGCTCCTCTTGTTGTTTCTGACTCTTGTCATTTCTTTCTCCATCTCCTTTGTTTCTCTCCCTCTTCTATCTTTGTATCTATTTCTTTCTTTCCTCTGAATTTTCTTTCCTTCAGCGACTCCTATCCCTCTATCTCATCTGCTAAAATGATCAGCAATGAAATAGACAAAGATAGGTGAGGTAAAATCTTTTATTGAACCATCTTCTGTTGGTGAGAGAGATGAGCTTGAAAGCTTGTCTTTCTTACCAACAGAAGTTGGTCTCAAAAAAGATAACTCACCCACCTTGTCTCTCTCTCATATCTTGGGACCAACACAGCAACACCACCACTGCATACAGCAGTGAAATAGTTGGTTAGTTTAAACTGCCACCTTCATCCATTAGAGTTAACGTCTAGTGGGATTAATACGGCGTGGGGGGGAGTTCATGCCTCTGAGCCATTGTTTCAGGCTGTCTGCAGATTTGGGAAGACAATATGGTATTTGTTACATTTGGTCTGGAAGGTTTTCAGTCAAGTACATCAAGGTCACAATGTCGCCTGTGGGCTGGGAGTTTGAGTCCTCTGCTCTTTAAAATGGTATAATGTACACTCATTTTAAATCAATCCTCCATTGAGAGGCCCAAAGAAAGTTAGAGGTAGATCCTACAGTTAGAGAGTCTACAAGTTCCTAGGGTAGACCTGGAAAGAGGAGGAAGTGTGTGTGTGAGGGAGAGAGAAAATATATTACATAGTTAGTGTGTTCTCACATTTTTTTTTATTGTGCAGTTCATCTTAATAAAAAGTGTCTCTTGGACACCTCCCATCATTTCCGGTGGCATAGTCCACCGCCCCATCATCTATATCTTAGAATATTCCTGTGGCAACTACAGCTATTGATTAAATGGAAAATTAATATTAGAAAAGCATATAATACATTTTTAGCTTCTTCTAATGCAATTTAGCAGTTAGAAACAACAAGGGAATCCAGCATTGTGTGACCAACGAGCTCTCAAGCAGGCACTCTGTGGACATGGGCCATATATTATAATTTGAGAATTGATGATTTAAGGCATTTGATAATCTGAGACTACTGCAGTCTCAGTATATTTGATTCAGCATGTTTGGTCTGGAATTGTAGAGTTATTTTAAATATCTGTATGACGTGTTCTAGATTTAGTTTCTGTTTTAAAATTTTCCACAACTCCAAGAAGGTATGGGTAAGTGTAATGTAGAAATAAAAAATAAACAAATACATGCATTTTGCTTAGTTGCAGTTTTTTAATATGCATTCATAGTATATACTGTGATTGCTGGAACCTTTAAGTATGCTGCAAACACATGTTGATTAGTATGCATGTGATTTTTGTTGTTTAACAATTATGTATTTTTAAAATTTGAGGAGGTTGGCTGACAAAGTATAAGAAATCCTGAAAATACGCTGTTTCAGCATGCTACAATTTTTCTTAGAGCCAATTAATACATGTTATTCTGCAACAATGGTAGCATCTATTATTGCAATTTAAAAACACTAAAATAAATTACTTTTGATTTTGCAGGTTTCTAGTGAGTATTTATTGTTGAGTTCATGAGGGACAGAGCAGAAACCAGAATCTGTAAAGTAAGAAAAGGTAAGTTAATTTTAAGGCCAGAAGGGGCTACTGTGTTTATCAGTTCTGACTTCCTGCATAGCAGAGGCCATTAACCTTGCATGAATTAATTTCTGCTTCACATCCAATAGATGTGGTGGAACTAGAGTTATATGTTTTGGGAAAACATCCAATGTTGATTTAAAAATTTGGAGACCCCACCATAACCCTTGATAAGTTGTTTCAATGGCTAATGACCCTCACTGTCAAAAGTATGTGCTTTATTTCTAGTCTGAATTTGTTTAGCTTCAACTTCCAGCCTCTGGGTTTTGTTATACACTTGTCTGCTAGACTGAAGAGCCCTCTGTTATCCAATTTCTGTTCCCCATGTAGACACTGATCAAATCACCCCTTAACCTTCTTGTTGATAAGCTAAATAGATTGAGCCTTTCCCTACAAGGCATGTCTTCCAAGCTTTTAATCATTAATAAAAATATTCATATATATGCATATACCTGTCTCATAGAACCCAAAGGGCCCTGGTCATTGAGTCCAGCCCCCTCCCTTCACTAGCAGGACCAAGAACTGATTTTGCCCCAGATCCCTAAGTGACCCCCTCAAGGATTGAACTCGCAACCCTGGGTTTAGCAGGCCAATGCTCAAACCACTGAGCTATTCCTTTTGACTTTTCTGTGAAACCTGACTAATTTTGAACCTCCTTCTTGAACTGTGGAAGCCAGAACTGGTCACACCAGTGCCAAATACAGAGGTAATATAATCTTTCTGTTTCTATTCTATATTTCCCTGTTGATACATCAAGAATTGCATTAGACCATGTAATCACAGCTACACATTATGTCTGACGAAGTGGGCATTTACCCACGAAAGCTTATGCTCCAATACTTCTGTTAGTCTGTAAGGTGCCACAGGACTCTGTCGCTTTTTACAGATCCAGACTAACACGGCTACCCCTCTGATACTAGCTACACACTGGAACCTCACATATATCTAAATATGCTCATGAAAGCTAACAGATAACTTTGAGTTCATGCACTAGGACTTTCACTTCTGAAGATCAGAGTTCACATTTTTTCTCTGGTTACAAGTGAAAATGAGCTTCTTCCAGCCTAATTGTAGTCACAGCTTATAAATATTATAGGACTACCTCTCATAACCCTAGTAGGCACTGACGAAATACATAGATCTGAGTGTGATAACCATCATGATGGTAAACTCATAAGTTATTTCAACATAAGCCTAATTATACATTATATATAGAAATATAAAAAATGTACACACATCATAATGTCTGTGTTGTGAGTTATGCTTTGTGGGGCTTGAGTTAACGTTTTTAGAATTTGTAAGGTGAATTTCCTCCTTTTAACAATGTCATTGTCTATACTTTTCATATTTCGAGTTACTAAAATGTCAGTATTTTACACTTACAGTTCTTGCATTCAGTTAATATCTTAAACATGTAACTTGTCATGAATTGATTATTTCCCTTCTTGCGTCAGCTTTGCACTTTTTAATGGTAATATTCTTACGTATTTTTGTATAATTTTTTTAAAAATTTCATCTTTAACTGTAATAGCTACATCTTCACATACATTTCCTCTGAGTTTTTAAAACTAAAATAAGGAGTCCTAAGTTTTTTTTTTAAAAAAAGTTTGTCTAAATATTCTACAAAGGGTGGATAAAGTTGCCTACATAATAAGGCTTCATATATGTAAAAAGGGTTTGTGTGGTGTGGATGTGCACACATCGTTATCTGTCACGTATGTACAAGGTGGTGCAGAGAGCTCCCATTCAGCATATGTGTCTAGGTGGTTGTAATCAAACTTTGTCATACAGGCTGGTGGGTTTTTTCCCTTCATTGGTTTTAGAGAGTGATACTCAAGCACCATTTTTCAGTACTGAAAATGAATGTGGGGGAGGAGTATATGAGAGGATGATTGGATGTGCGAGAGACTGTGGTATGGAAATGTAGAGTGAAGGGAATGAATGAAGAAGGAAACTGAGAATTGGAATAGTGGATGGAAAAGGGAGGACAGGGACAATCTACTAGTTTACCAGCAAGCAGATGCATCCTCAGCAACAGTTTCTGAGTGGCATATAACACTTACTATAACTCCCTTTAAATACACAAACTGTTACGTATTGGTAAATTGAGGGGTGTTATGGTCAGATTTGAACGTCTCAATATACTATATATTTGGGATTGATTCTTCATTGCCTTGTACCTTTGCATAATTATTTACATGTATACAAAGTGGGTGCAAATTGCTACTATTCTGATTTAGCAGCACTTTGTCCTCCTTTACACAGGTATAAATAATTGCACAAAATGCAAGGAGGTAGTGCAGAATCATACCTATTATTTATAGATAAACATCAAACATGTATTAGGCTTTAATTGTAATGTTTTGATAACTTTATTAAAATTAGTCAGTCTCCTTTGCTTTTGTTCTTCCTTCTGTTTCCTTCACTGCTCACCTGTTCCTTTACTCTTTTTTCCTTTCCGGGACATCATATTTTTCCCTCAGTCTTTTTTTCAGTGTCTGTTTGTCTTTAGTCTAATTTCTCCTTCTCAGTCCTTTTCTCTCTTTCCTCATTTTTTCCCTTTATGAAAATACTCTTAGGAAGTAGGTGAACACAATCACCCTTTATTCCCTTCAAAATCTGCTTTTTTCATCTCTTCTGTCCACTTATGTCAGTTTCTCCCATTTCCTTTCTTCTCTTCCTTCTCATCCTCAGCCTTGTCCCCAATTTCTCTTCCATTTTTGATTTATTTTATTTATGAATCACTTTCTCCTGTTTCTCCACTAACTTCTTACGAGCATTATCTGTCATTGCCCAGAAACATCCATCACCTAAGATTCATAGAGTTCAACCACAACATATGCTGGGCAAAGCCCCTTATGCTCACTTATGTGTGCATTGCCTTCTTTCCTCCTCCCATGACATTCATGCACGCACACAAGTTCTCTGGACACAGCAGTGTGTGCATGTGCACACTGATACTGATGCAGCTTCCTAGTGCCTGCGACAGTGAAATTTCCAGTAGGAGGAGACAATTCCACAGGGAAGTGGGTGGTAGAGGGAAGATAGCTGAGACCTGCCCATAGTCCCTTTGCAGAGGAGGAACAAGCACTACATTAGATGCTTTTTTCCATGGATGGACCAATAGTCAGGCAAAGTGGTGAACCACACCGTTGGCTGGAGACTGAGTACCTTCCTGTTTTTAACCCATCTGGCTTTGCTTTCAGATCAAAGGTTTTGTATCACTCCTTATACACCAGGTGAGGTGAGATGCTCATTCTTTGCTGACCTTGCTGCTTCTTAAAGCGACCCTTGGGAATAAAAGGGAAATAGGGAGAAATCTGGGAAGGTGTAAGAAATTGAAAGAGGGCCTGGGAAAAGAGAATACAGCCCAAGCAGCTGGTCACTGAATACTTTTATGTTAATGGAAATGAAGCTGGGGGTCAGGCTGATCACCTGGGGAGCCCAGCTGCTGCACTGCTTTTGTCTCAAAAGCAGTTGTCCTTTCTTCAGCAGTGAAGGCTAGCAATGGACCTACAGCTTAGCTTCAGCTTTCAGTGAAATAGCTCGGATATAAAAAATGACGTGCGAGTTTCACAACCATCTGTATAGTTATCTAAAACCTGTACTAAATGCCAGATTAAATCTTTGGACAACTTGGACACATTTTCTCTTGTATTGAAACCACGAATGTTGCCTTTCAGCTAGAACAGAAATTTTATAATTGTTATATATACTTAAATTGAATCCAAATACTGCCTAGCTCCTTCTCTTTAATGTCAAGAAAATCTTAAATGTGGACCTTTGCAAGCTGTTTAGAAAGGCACTATGTAGCATCAGTAATGTGGCTGCTTATCTTGGCTAGAAGTTTTTCAGTGAGCAGTTTAGTCTGCTGTAGTGGGTGCTTCATAATTGCAGCTCAATATGGTATGTAAGATTTTGCAAGATTTTGTAGCCCTCTACCATGACCAGGCCTCAAAAACACTCCCCCACGCCTACCTGCACAGCTGAAAATACCTGTATTGCCATGCTCCCAAACCTTTTTTCGTTTCTTTTATTGTACTTTCCCTCTCTCTTACCTTTTCCATTAAATCACTTTCTGCTGTCCTCACACTGTAAGCCAAGGGTCTCAAACTCAATTTACCTTAGAGCCAGTGCCAGTTTTCAGATCCTTCCAGCAGGCCAATAATGTCACTGAAGATGGTGTTCAGAAAAGAAAACATTTATATCATATTTTTATTTAGAATTTCTTAGAAATAATAAAACTGTTCTACAACTTTATACAATTCTTCTCTTGCCAGAGAGTTTTTAGTGTTTGCCAGACACCTGGCAACACTTCAGTTCTGTCAGTGTGTTGATGTTTAGCCTCAGTGACTGAGCAGTTGAAACCTTCAGGATTGCAGCCAGGTGTGCATCAGATAATTGTGTTCGGTATTTTGACTTTTTATTCATTGCGGAAAAAAGTGACGGTGCCTCCATGGCTGACGCTGCCCAGCGACTAGTGATGATATCTCTGTCCCTCTCCCCCAGCCAATGGGAGCTATGGGGGGTGGTGCCTAGAGGAGACAGAGCTGGCAGCGTGGCAGCATGCCTCTCTCCTCCGTGGGCCACAGTGGGGAGGTTCCTGCACCACAGGTGGTCCACGGGCGGGGACTTTGAGACCCCTACCCCTATTTCAGTCCCCAATCAGCTCTGCACTCTCATACCGTCATTCCTTCCTCTTCCTCCCCATCCTCAAGTCAGTTAATGAAGGTGACTTCTGCTATCTACGGTCAACTCTGGAACTACCAGTCCATCTACTGAGCAGAAAGATGTCTCACTAGTTTAATATTTAGCCTTTTTCTAAAGCTGTTTTAAATAATTAAGTCTTATAATTTCAATATAAGAATATTAAAAACCTTTGGCTATTGATTTAAAAATGAACTTACCTTCTCCCATAGATGAATTGTTTGCCTCAGAGTTCATAGGAACCTTTGAGGTACCCATAATAGAGCTTACGCACTATTATCTGAGTAGGAAGTTGTATGGGATAAATACATTTTTACTGAAATACTCTCTAATGTGGCAGGAGTTATCAGATGGCACTGTTGAACATAGTCTTAAAAGTTCTTTTTCTTAGTTTGTAAGAAGGGTATGATTGAAGAAATGTTGCATTGTTGGGGGTTTTTTTTATGCTGTTTGTTTTTTGTGGGGAGCTGTGGCAAGCAGTTGGAGAGCTAGCTTTCTGCCTTTTAATCTCTTCAATTGGAATTAATTCTGGAGGCAGAGTTGCTGCGTATAAAATTGAGACCCTACTGAAGCACTTTAAGTAATTCTGAGAGATGGAGATCGTATTACTGATGATGCTAGCCGGGAAGTTTCATAGTGTTGAATTAAACTATATGTTACAGATTTTATTTTGAAATCTGTAGAAGCTTTATTCTTATGTTTCATTTTCACTGATGCTTTCAATCAGTGTTGTTATCAGTGAAGAATCTCTCTACAGGAAATGGATGTTTCTGAAAAATGTTTTGTATGTTTTGTTATGTTGTTTAAAATTGGTAATCTGGTGAATGTAGTGCTCGTGGACAGGAGTCTGATTAGTTAGAATGTGATATACTATAGTGTTGGCAATTGTTGTGAAAACCCTCACTTTTCCCAGTACTGCTGTGCCAGTGCAGTTATCACTGTCACAGCACATGATATTCTAATCCATTCTTGAGCAAACTAGCAAATGTCATGTACTGTTTCACAGTTTTATGATGTAGGTGGATGTTCACTAGGAATTTAGGAGAGACTGCAAATTCACATTCACATGTGATGATTCAAGTTCAAATTTGCGTGTTCCACCTAAGTCCTTAACTAAAATGTACCCATTCTAGAAAGAGTGGGAAAGTAAGTTGTTTTATGGAGTTTTTGTGTTGCAGATCAGTCAGCAACTGCAGAGGTAAATATCTGTGAGCAGCTTAGTAAATATTTAAACTGGACCTATATTGTATACTTTTGTTGTAAATGTATATAGATTCATATCCAGAGGAAAAATGGGAGGATGATGTTTGCCTTTTGTAAGTTTGCTTGGCACTCATAAATGACAAAATTTTACAGTATGTTGTAAAACTAGAGACACGTATGGAAATTCCCAGTGTTCATGGTATTATACCCTGCCCTTCTTGCAGGTGGAACTAAATAATAATGCCTAATTTATATGCTGTATTTAAAAACGTACCAATCCAGAATAAATCATCTTTTAATATAAAAAGTGGGGCAGTAAGGAGACTACATTATTTTTCATTCCTAGAAACTGAGTCAAAGTGGGGAAAAATCAGTTCATATACAATATTATGGCTTGCATTCTACTTACATAAGGATATTTGCATTTGTTTTGAACCTCTCTTTTTTGCATATGGTACAAATGAGAAAAAAGTGTGTCTGTAAAATAGCAATGAGCCTTGTACAGAGACAGTGTCTAAAAAAGTCTTTCCAGGGTCTGTAGTAATAAAACAGTGTTAAGATCAACCTTGGAATCTTAAGAAAGGAGGTGCTAGCTGTATTTTATTAAAGAACAAGAGCTTTAAGCTTTGAGAGGTTTTTTTATTCCCTCTCCCTCATTATACACATGTAAAAATAGACTCTAGTAATTTAAAGCTAGGAGAAGAATCTCTTATTAATGACAAATGTGCATCTGGATTATCTCTCAGGCAATGTGGTTGTCTAGGATTTTGTGTTGCGGAGTGTATCCCTTCAAGTTAACAGCAAAGAAATGAAAGTCTCTTGGAAATAAAAGCCACTAAAGGCATTGATCTTGGAAGAACAGATTGAAGCCATTAATGTTAGTTTTATTATTAATTTCTTGTGTGATGTTATGATTAACTAACGTGTTATGTCATATATAATCATTGTATGCTAAATAGAGTTCATTTGTAGGATTATAGAAGAATAAGATTGATCAGTAGTTAGAAGGGATAATTATGTATTTGGTATCTAAGTAAGTAGAGCTGAAGTGCAAGGCCTACAGGCTGAGGCCTGTAAGATTTTAGCTTAGCTATACAAAGCCATAGGCTTAGAAAATACTTGACATATATTAAGTGATCAAAGAATGACCCCGTGCTACAAGATTACAGGAAAAGATGTATCAATGGATGTTGTGAAAAATTAAGAATAGTTTTTTGCTTACAAGATATAGTCAGAATCACATTATAAAAAGAGGGTGTCCAGGTTAGGAAAATTGAGGTCCCTGTGGAAAAGTCCATCTGGAACCATCCCACTTAGCGGAGAGGAAAGTGATTAGGAACAGTCAGCATGGATTCACCAAGGGCAAGTCATGAGTGACTAACCTAATTGCCTTCTATGATGAGATAACTGGAGCTATGAATGAAGGGAAAGCAGTGGACGTGTTATTCCTTGACTTTAGCAAAGCTTTTGATACAGTCTCCCACAGTATTCTTGCCGGCAAGTTAAAAAAGTATGGGCTGGATGTATGGACTATAAGGTGGATAGAAAGTTGGCTAGATCATTGGGCTCAACGTGTCGTGATCAATGGCTCCATGACTAGTTGGCAGCCAGTATCAAGCTGAGTGCCCCAAGGGGCCGGTTTTGTTCAATATCTTCATTAATGATCTGCAGGATGGGATGGACTGCATCCTAAGCAAGTCTTCAGATGACACTAAACTAGGAGGAGTGGTAGATACGCTGGAGGGTAGGGCTAAGATAGAGGGACCTAGACAAATTGGAAGATTGGGCCAAAAGACATCTGGTGAGGTTCAATAAGGACAAGTGCAAAATCCTGCACTTAGGATGGAAGAATCCCGTGCACTGCTACAGAGAAGGGAGCGAATGGCTAGGCAGCAATTCTGCAGAAAAGGACCTAAGGGTTACAGTGGATGAAAAGCTGGATATGAGTCAATAGTGTGACCTTGTTGCCAATAAGGCTAACGGCATTTTGGCGTGTATGAATAGGGGCATTGCCAGCAGATCGAGGGATGTGATCATTCCCCTCTGTTGGACATTGGTGAGGCCTCATCTGGAGTACTGTGTCCAGTTTTGGGCCCCACACTACAAGAAGGATGTGGAAAAATTGGAAAGAGTCCAGTGGAGGGCAACAAAAATGATTAGGGGGCTGGAGCACATGACTTATGAGGAGAGGCTAAGGGAACTGGGATTGTTTAGTCTGCAGAAGGGAAGAATGAGGTAGGATTTGATAGCTGCTTTCAACTACCTGAAAGGATGTTCCAAAGAGGATGGATCTAGACTGTTCTCAGTGGTACCAGATGACAGAACAAGGAGTAGTGGTCTCAAGTTGTAGTGGGGGAGGTTTCGGTTGGATATTAGGAAAAACTTTTTCAGTAGGAGAGTAGTGAAGCACTGGAATGGGTTACCTAGGGAGGTGGTGGAATCCCCTTCCTTAGAGGTTTTTAAGGTCAGGCTTGATGAAGCCCTGGCTGGGATGATTTAGTGGGGGATTGGTCCTGCTTTGAGCAGGAGGTTGGACTAGATGACCTCCTGAGGTCCCTCCCAACCCCGATATTCTAAGATTCTGTGATTCTCTACTGATGATCAATTGGCAAGGCAGCCATCAGACCTTAAGAATATTGTTAAGGATAGGGTGACTAGATGTCCCTATTTTATAGAGACAGTCCTGGTATTTGGGGTTTTTTCTTATATAGGCACCTATTTACCACCCCCTTCCCCCGCAAACCCGGCCCTGATTTTTCACATTTGCTCTCTGGTCACCCTAGTTAAGGATGTGAGTATAACTATATTTGTAACTTTTGCATATGTCTTTATAGAATTTCTGTATACTTGAGTAATCATAACTTTAACGGTAACTTTAATAAAACTTTCAAAACAGACTACACCTTGTCTGTTAGGGGCCCAGGCATGCACCTTTGCCTCCTTGTGCCAGAAACTGAGGCTATACAGGGGCTGCCCTCATTTCCTTCTCAATCACTTTGGCCTGAGATGGAGCCCTAAGTGTGTCCACCTTGAGCGTGCCTTGGCTTTTGTATTTTTCTGCAGTGGTTAAGAGAGTTAGTATAGTTAAAATTAGTTGGGTAAGTAGTGAGAGGAATGGTTTTTTCCCCCCTCCTCTTTTTCCCTCTCTAGGAGACTTGTTTTCCTGGCTGGGCATGCTGTCTCTCCTACTAGAAGGCTATATCTGTAAGCAATGGCCACGGTAA
The DNA here is from genome assembly GCF_003597395.2 of Chelonoidis abingdonii. NCBI lineage: Eukaryota > Metazoa > Chordata > Testudines > Testudinidae > Chelonoidis > Chelonoidis abingdonii. The sequence goes on from NC_133772.1 coordinate 85,983,382, forward strand.
GTGTGTCTGTGCTTCGGGGAGAGCAACTTCTGCCTGGTCTTGAAATCCCGGGAAAGGAAGTAAAGTGAGAGTAAACTGACAGTTAATGAGTAAATGCTCCCTTTGGCCAGCTTCTGAGTCAGTTCAGGAGTCCCGTCACCCTCACTCTGGACATGTGTTTCTAGGTAGATCCAGAAATCCTTTAACCTCCACACAAGCTTCCCCTAAAAAAGAGAAGGCTTAGGAGGCTTCAAGGAAGACTTTTAAAAAGAGGAACATGGACACTCATCTTAATGAGCCAGTTCCGAAAAATATCCAGGTCCCTTGTGAGATCTACGGTCAGCAAAGATTTGATCTCTTAACTTGGTACAGTTGAACTGAAAGACTCCTCCTCCAGTACTGGTGGCATTGCAAAGTCCTAGAGCTTGAAAGAGAGACATGGGTTTGGTAGGTTTTTGATACCCTCTGAGGGACAAGCATTGGCGCTTGGGACTGGCACCATCCAGCTCAGTCTTGCCATCAGTTCTTATGCATTCATCCTAGCCGTCAGTATTAATGCCTTCAGCTCTGAACGAGGAACAGTGCTAAACTCCATTGGTGTCTACTTTGGTATGCCCACCATCAATAGTACCTTTGGTATCAAGGACCATTTCCTCGGCTATTGTATTGGCACTGATTCCCTACTTGGTACCACAAGCATTTAGATATACACAAGACCTATCAATAACAGATGAGTCCCCACTCCTCATGGGTACTGAACGTTTCTAGGTACTGAGACTACAATCTCTGGACCACTGTCCTTCAGTACCACAGGACTCCATGTTTTTTTTGTGGATGCTGCTCCACTGGACAAGATGGAGAGGATGGAGACTTCCAGTCAGTCTCCTGTATTTCTTATTAGGGTTCCCCAACATATTTATTCTCTGACAGTCACAGAGAAGATCAAGCTTGTTATCCAGGATGGAACCAACCCTGCATGCCACCTTCTTCCATATAGGTCCCCCAACAGCCACACTGTGACCCCTCGGCTCCCTATCTATAGCAATTTGTCAGACCATTGGGACCATGTCATAGGGAGGCCAAAGTTGTACAGCCCTCTCTTCCACAGGAGAAGATGTTTGAGGAGTAGGAATCCAGTGCAGATAAAGAGGCCATCCCTTCAAACACCTGTTTCATCCTGGTCTCCAGACAAGGCGATTATGCCTCTGCCACCATTCATGGCTGATGATTTTCAGCAATTTCAAGATCTTAGAAATAGGGTAGCTGACAGTCTTCAACTTCTGCTCAAAGAGGTCAGGGATTCACACACAAATGATTAGATATCCTACAATTGCCTACATCTTCCACAATGGCATTTCTCTTTAATAAAGCGCTCCTAGACTGAACTAAGACTGTGGGGTGCCACTATTCTGCCCACATATAAACGGGTGGATAAGAAGTATTATGTTCCCCCTAAAGATTCTGATTCTTTGTTCTCCCACCCTCCTCCTTAACTCCCTGGTGGTGGATGTGGTAAATGATCAGGGTAGGAAACACTTCTCTGAGTCTACCCTGAATGACAAGGGCCGGTAAAGACTGGATGTCTTTGGATGAAAGTCCTATTAATCAGCAACGCTGCAATTTAGGATCATGAGCTATCAGGTGGTCATGGCCAAATATAATTTTACAAATTATAACAGATTCATGGATTTTATTTAATATCTGGCACAGGAACTAGGGATCAGTTCCAGTCCATTGTCTCTGAGGGCCATTTATTGGCCAGAACTGCTCTTCACGCATCTTTAGATGCTGTAGACACTGCATCCAGGTCCATCTCCATGGCTGTGGTTATGCACAGGTCATCATGGCTTCAACTCCTTCACTGTGTATGAAACCTTATGGAGAAGTTTGTTTCTGCACCTGAAGTCTATGCGTTAAATCCTAACCCCATAGAAGGCAATGATAAAACTACCATTGACTTCAGTACACTCAAGTTTTTGCCTCAGATATATTAGTCACATCCCACACAAGAAGGGATGCTGGTGGTTCAGGTAGTATATCGCTGTCACAGGTATATTTAAGTAAGTTTAGTATCATAGTTTTGCCATTCACAGCCTCGATTACCATTTGAAATTTAGCAGTGCTGGACTCTCTCCAGTACTTTGCTAATTGTGCACTTTGTGATTGAAGACATTTAGTAACATATGCTAGGTGGGATGCGGTATTGGGAGAAGTTTTTTTAATGAAGCATAAAACTGCATTTGCTCAGTGATTAACAGGATGGATTTTTAAAGGGTTACTTGATGTGTAAAGAAGAATGTTGACTGGGAGTCAGGAGTCAAGTTGCATTGCTGGCTCTTCCATAGACTGACTGACTGTAACTTTGGGCAAGTCACTTAACTTGTTGTGTCTCAGTAGATCTATATAATGAGGTTCCCTGTCTTACACAAGAAGGAGCTATACAATTTAAGCATATCATGTTCTATTCTGCATGTTTGGTCTCCAGAGTTTATATTTTATATCCAGAGACAGCAAGCTAGGAGTGGGGAAGCTCCTCTAGAAACTTCCTCAGCTGTACTAAGGTGTGTGACTAGCTTTGCCCGTTACTTTTGAGTATGCTCGTTTGTTAGGGTTACTCTTCTGGGGGCGGGAGGGGTGGGTTTTCTGTAATTCTATCAATGTACTGTTTGTATCAGCTTGTGTCCTCTTACGGAGCTCTACTTCTCTCTGCTGCAAGTTCCTTCCCGATGGAGCTGTCTTGCAGGACCTAGGTTCCCCAAGGCTGGGTTCTTCCAGCCCCAGAATCACAGACAGACAGACACCACATCTTGAGAGGACTGGGTTAATCGGCACTCTCAAGCTGACCTCTTGTATGTCCCTGGACTCAGTAGGCTGGGTTGAGCAACATTTCCAAGCTGTCACCATCATAGGCCCTCGGATTCAGCAGGCTGGGTCGAGCAGCACTTCCAACCTGCCACTCTCATATGTCCCAGGTTCAGCACGTCCCTATCCCCACTTTCACATTATAATTGTTCTGGTAGTAACCTAATTAATGAGCAAACCCCCCTGGGATTTTGGGGCGTGGTAGGGATCTTTTAGCTTAGGTACAAGGAGCGTTACTGCAGAGCGAATGAGGAAACCAGAAAACCACCCACAAGGGGGGGAGAGAGAGAGAGAGAAAGAGAAGCAACCAGCATAATCATGAAAGTTATTTATTGCCAGGTAATAACCATAGGGGAGCCAAACAAAGAAAGCAGTTGTAATATTAAATCTAACTTAAATTTAATTATAAAAGTCAGATTTAGAAAACTATAACTGATCTCACAAGTCAGGGACAGAAGGCTATACCTAGAGAGAGAGAGCTGGGTTCTCACCACTCCATGAAGCTTGAATCAGTTGGAGGCCCCAGGTGGTGGGAGTAGCTGAGGGTCTGGAGTGCTGGAGACAGGCAGAACACCCAGCATGATCAATCAGGAGAAGATGAAGTCCCAGTGGAACTGGTGCAGATTTTGGATCCAGGCATCAGAACACTTACTTGAGCATGGATAGGGGTTTTTGTAGAGAAACAACAATGGTTCAAGGGAGTACACTAGATTTGTTTGTGTGTAAACTGATGGCTCAAGGGAGTATACCAAAGTTGTTTTGTTCAGGCTAGACATTGGGAGCTGATCATTCCTGGCTATAGTCAGTGTTCCTTGGAGGGAACTCACAATGCAGTTAGGGAGCTTCACTATTTTCCATACCAGTAAAGGATTTATTACTAGAATTGGTCTGATAACTACTGAGCTTAGTGTGTGCAGGCGTAGGTTCATTAACATCTGGAGCAGAGATCCCCCATAATGTAGTGCTTCCCTCTTTCCTGATCCCAGAGTTCTGTGTGGTTCTTGCCTTAGAATCTCTGTTCTTCTTTCTGTATGCTAATGGAGATGCCTCCTTGTCTCATCTTCGATGCAAATGAGGGTAGGGGAGTTTCCTTAATCCTGTCACCTTTATCCTAGAGGTTTAGGTGCGTCTCCCACTGCCTTTTCATTGCTTTTTGTAAGTCTTTCTTCTGATCAGTTTTGGCTCAAGCAGAGGGGAGGGGGAGATCTTTCGTGAGTCAGACAGGCTGGGTTCTGCACCCTGGTTCCCCAAGAATGCATTGCTGCTAGGTAACAGTTGCTCTGTATTACCTCTGTGCTCTTTTCAGGGAGCTTCCAAGAACAGTAGGAGCTTGTGGAATCCTATGGAAACACAGCACTTAAATATTCCCGGCTTGAGATCCACAGGTTCAAGAAAGGTACTTCTAGATTTATGCAGTGTTTAAATACTTCACTGAAGGATGTATACTCCCTACACCACCAGCATTCATCCTTGACTGGGCAATAATTCTTACACATGGATTTCACATACAGATACAGACATTTCGTGTGTGTGTGTGTGAGAGAGAGAGAGAGAGAATGGGCAAACTATTCCCCTCCACCGCCTCCCCATTTAATGGAAGGAGAAGATTCAGTTATTGAGCACTATTCTTTCTATCACAGGAATAGTTCACACAAGGGAGAGTGGAGCCCTAAGAATTGTATATATCAATATTCATGAAACTTTTTATAAATATTTCTGTGTCTATGCTGTCAGTCTGTTTCTAAAATATATACTTTTTAAAAAGCTAAATCTTTGTCCCTATTTGGATAATCAGAATATTTTCATGCAATAATATCAATCATTTTATTACCCTATGCTGCTGGATATGACTTCACATTAATTTGTTCTTTTGGAACTGTTTCTCTTCAGGAATGTCTGAAGATAACATTGTTGTTCATCAAGAGAGTGCACATTTTACCTGGAATGGACTGAACCTTTCAGGTCTTCATCTCAATTGTTTGTTGAATTTCTGGACAGAATGAAGAGCAGCCTGGTTTCCACCCAGAGGATTTCATCATGAATATCCAGTTGTATTCACTTACGTTAGCAGTTAGTTAATGTGGAGCTGCTGGATAGAGCAGAGGTTCTCAAATTGTGGTCCGCGAGCTCCATTCAGGTGGTCCGCAGATAGTTCCATCTAAGGTGCATGCCTCCAGGCTTTGTAAGCCTGTGTGGGATCCAGGAATGAACTGGTCTACCCTAACTGGCCGCACGAGAGAATGAAGTGCTTTACAATAGTTAGCTAACGATACAAACAACATTTGGAAAGATCATTAAGTGGTCCACCGAGACCCTCAGCAATTTTCAAGTAGGCTGTGAAAAAAAAAAGTTTGAGAAACACTGGGATAGAGTATTGGGTCATTCAACGAGATCCCAAGCAGCCTCTGCAGCATTTTTGGCTCTTATGCCCATATTAGACATTTGCAAAGTAGCAACCTGGTCATCATGTCACATGTTTGTTTGCCACTACACAATCTTTCAACAACCTAGAGACAATGCTAAATTTGGATGAGCAGTTTTCCAGTCCTTGTTCAAATAGACTCCTCGCCCACTTCCAGATGGGACTGCTTGTGAGTCACCTAGGGTGGAACAGACATGTGCAATCACTTGATGAAGAAAAAATGGTTACTAACCTTTTTGTAACAGTTGTTCTTCGAGATGTTGCACATGTCCATTCCACAACTCACCCTCCTTCCCTTCTCTTATCATTCATTCTAGTAGGAAGGAACTGAGGGGGTTCTGGAGCTGCTCAGCCCTTTATGCCTGTGCGATGTGTGTGAGACAACAGAGTGTGCTTGTGCTGCCCAGATGGGTACTGCTAAAGGTAAAAACTCTCCTACAGTTGTGCACTGGAATGCCCAAACACCTACAGTGGAATGGACATGTGCAACACATCTCAAAGAACAGTTACAGAAAGATTAGTAACTGTTTGTTTTGTGAATACTTTTATCCTATTTTAGTTAGGCATATTATTGGAGCTACCATTTTTATTTCCTGTCCTTCCTCAAACCACATGCATTTATTTTTAGCAAATTAATTAATGTCAGCAGCAGTGATACTCAAGTAGTCCTACAATAACAAATCAATATGTGAGTACAATAGAGGAAAAATAACTTATTAGGAAAGATTTCACTTTTAAGCTTCCACTGTGTGATTTTAAACAGTAACAAACATTAGGAAGTACTGTGGTAGTACGTGATGCTTATATCTGAAGTCTGCAGTAATGGGTATAGTCCAATCCAGGTGGATGTAGGTGGCTTGTTTTCCTTTACTCACTGCAAGATACTGTTTATCTTTGAAGTCTGTATTATAATCTTCCTTCATTAGTCTTTTGAAAACAGTTTACCTAACATCTATTTTCACTTCGTAGACTAAATGCACTGTTGGCTAATCTGGAATCATGTCATGGATTTTATTAATATTACAGTATTTGTTTATCAACATTCTCAGACATAAATTCAAAAATTTCTGTTAATTTTACAAAATATTTAAACAAGCTTGATTTCCAAATTTTTTATCTTCAACTCAGCTGCTAAATTCCTGAGATTAAGATGCTGATGGTGGGGGAGAGAGTTTCACATGTAAGAAAAAATTAGAGTTTCAAAATAAGGTTTATTGCTTCTTCAAAGGTTTTAAAAAAAATATCTAAGACTGCATACATAGTTCATAGATAATCATTGTGAAGATCTTAATTGCTGAATTCTTGTGATTTTCACCTTAAATTCTTGGAACTGTGAGTTTGAGAACCAGTGTTATGATATGATTGAGAATGTCGCATTTTTTCCATAGTTTCATAAATTAAATTTGTCCGGTGTGTGAATGATTATATTCCTGTGGCTTTCAATATTCTCCAGATTCTTTGTCCCTAGATAGACAATGTTTTTAGCCTCTGAATAGGTGGACATTGGACTCAGAATTTAGATACCAGATATCATAGAGTATATTAGTGTTCCTGAGTTATGAATCAAGGGTCTCTCCCCCTTTATTTGGTACTTACTTTACTAATAGAATTGTTAATTTACACGTTTTGTTTTAGAGAGGCATTAGTTGGAATAGGTTTTGTCTACTATTGATCTGAGCTTGATATGGTAAGTTAAAACCCACTTGTGCTGGTGAGATAAGGTGGGTGAGGTAATAACCTTTGATTGGACCAACTTCTGTTAGTGAGACAGATAAGCTTTCGAGTGTAAACAGAGCTCCAATTCAGGTCTGGGAAACGTACACAGGCCTGGTCTACGCTCGAAAAGGTCTGCTTAACTACGTCACTCAGAGGTATGAAAATTTTACATTCCTGAGCAGCGTAGTTAAGTTGACCTAGCCCCAGTATAGAGAGTGCTAGGCTGGTGGAAGAATTCTGCTGGCAACCTAGCAACTGCCTCTCAGGGAGGTGGATCTCCTATGCCAATGGGAGAACACTTCCTGTCGATGTAGGTAGTTTCTATGCTGAAGTGCTACAGTGGCTCAGCTGCAGCAGCATTTTCAAGTGTGGACAAGCCCTCAGAGTGTCTCAGCTAAATACGAGATAGAATGGATTGGTTAGCGTAAGTAGTTAACACACATTTCGAGGGACAATTCAAGGTGAAGTGGTCTGTTAACACTGGTGTGTTAGTTTCTGGAGCTTTGCTGAAGAAAACTGTTTGTACATAGAAGATGCTGGCATATAGGAAAGTTCAGCAGCACAAGTCTTTTTAGAGAGCTTGGGGAAACACCTGCCCCTCTCAGGTTTTGGCTATCGTATCTGAGATAGTGTTTTGGACTTCCCGAGCTATGGCAGTTTCGGCATGCCAGTTCACAGAAGGCTAACCTGTCTCTTGTGGGCCTCTATTGATTATTTATAATTCTTGCGGGGGGCAGTATTGATGCAATAAAAATTATCTTTGTAATATCTAAACAAGATTAACTGTGAGACTAATTTCCTGGAATGGTTAGAAGAAATACTGCGTACTCAAAGTATAAAGAATCATTGTTAACCTTTCAGTACTTTCTGTTTTGGGTTTTTGCGAAGTATGTAATTGAAGCATTATCACCGCTGTAAACCATCTAGTGTTGCCAGCTTTCTGAGTGCAGAAAACTGAACACCCTTCCCCTGCCACGCCCCTTCTGAGTCCCCGCCCCTATTCACTCTATCCCCCCTCACTCTGTTGCTCGCTGTCCCTCACACTTGCTCATTTTCACTAGGCTGGAGCAGGGGGTTGGGGTATGGGAGGGAGTTAAGGCTCTGCGGGGGGCATGCGGCCTCTGGGGTGGAGCCAGAAATGAGGAGTTCAGAGTGCGGGAAGGGACTCCGTCTGGGGGTGCAGGCTCTGGGTTGGGGCCAGGAATGAGGAGCTTGGGATGTGGGAGGAGGCTGGGATTCAGGGGGGTGAGGGCTCCATCTGGGGGTGCAGGCTCTGGGGTGGGCCAGGGAAGAAGGGTTCAGAGTGAAGGAAGCGGTGCAGGCTCTGGGAAGGAGTTTGGGTGTGAGAGGGGGCTCTGGGATGGGGCAGGGGATTGGGGTGTGGGCTCTGGCAGGGTGTTAAGGTGCAGGAGAGGGTTCCAACCTGGGGCTGGGGTGGGGTGTGGGAGGGACTGCAGGCTCCTGGAGGGAGATGGCTGTGGGAGGGGGCTCTGTGCTGGGGCAGAGGGTTCAGGGTGTGGGCTCCAGGCAGTGCTTACCTCAGGCAGCCCCCAGAATCGGCTGGCATGCCTGGCTGCTAGGCAGAGGCACAGCCAGGTGGCTCTGCTTGCTGCTCCCTCCCGCAGGAGCTGCTCTTACAGTTCCCACTGTGCAATGGGAGCTGAAGAGCCAGTGCTTAGAAAGGGGGGAGTGTGCAGAGCCTCCCTGGCCACCCCTGCGTCTAGGAGCTGGACATGCTGGCTGCTTCTGGGAGCTGCATGGAGCCAGGTAGGAAGCCTGCCAGCCCCTCTGTGTTGCCAACTAGACTCTTAATGGCTCGGTCAGTGGTAGTGACCGGAGCCACCAGGGTCCATATTTGACCAGGCGTTCCGGTCAAAAACCGGACACCTGGCAACCCTAAGTCCACCCTAAAGATTTTTTTGTTTTGTTTTTATAAAGCAGGGTTGGCATGGTATTAAGATAAAGGTTAAACCTGAATATCTGTCTGCTGTAAATACAGCATACAGAGTAGGCTAGTGTCCCTTTTCTTTTTGGAGTCCGAATAACTTCCATAAGTCAGAATTTAGCTATTTACTTCTTAGAAACACAGTTGGCATTGGAAACTTGACTTGAAACCCAAAAGACTAAACAGAGACAGAAATGCCAAAAGAATTGCCAAAAAGACATGAAAAAGTAATATAAATTATACAAATATCAAGGTTACTATGAAATATGCAATTCTTCTCAAACTGTACTGGTTAATTTTAAAGTAAGACATTTTGTTTAGTTTCACAAAACGAGCCAGGAAACTTAAAGCTGAAGTTGAAAAGGAAGGTACTTTTCCTTTTTTTCTTAACTATTTTTTGTACATTTATTTGAAACCATATAATATACATGTAATAAGAAAAGGAAATACCTCAGATAGCTTTTCCCTTGTGATTTGCTATAAAACATCTTAGAAAAACCAAGATGATCTAAATGAGCATAACATATGAGGTTTTGTTTTCATGTGTTTGTCAACCTATCTTACCATATGTTTTTAAGCACATTATCCTTACCTAATCTATGACATACTGTTTAGCATTTGGAAATGCCCTTTTCAGATGACTTTTAAGACTTGAAAAATGGCCTTTCTTTCTATAAGATTCCTTCATTCTGTGCATTTTCTTTAATTTCATATTAGACAAATCAGAGTAAAGTTTATGGTAAAGGGGTAACTTTAACATTTTAAAAAATTAAAATAAATTTAAAAACTTTATTTTTTGCTAACTCTTTTTTGTTCATTTCCCCACTGGAGTTTTTCCACACAGCTGCTGGAAATGTGAAGAGCCCCATGACTTGAGGTGACTGCTAGCTAAAGGAGAGAGACTGAAGAACATTTAGACATGACTCTAAAACTGGCTAGCAATGTAATGCACTCCTTCCTCTTATGAGCCCTCTTCCTGCAGGCTTTGTAAGCCTGTGTGGGATCCTGGAATGAACTGGTCTATCCTAGTTGGCAGTACATTTTAATGCTTAAAAAGTCACCAGGTAACTCATTCTCAAATAGGACACTCCTGCCATTAAGTAATAGTTTTCAAGCATAAAAGGACTCCTTTCATTTTTATTTGAAATTTTTATTGGCAGTACTCACTCAGGCAAAACTCTTAAGTCCATCATGAGAGTTTTTTGTCTTTTATGAGAACTGTAAATTGTGCACAAAGAAACCAGTCCCTGCTTAGTGTTGAAATAAAACCCAAATCATCGGAATGGCCTGGAGGTGTAGTTTGTCAGTTTTTTTCACTTTTAATACAGTTTAAATGTCAACTTCCTGCAGCATGCTTGCATGAATATACCCTGTAAATGCGTTGTATACCATGGACCTGATAAGCCCCACTGGTAATAACTAGCCACTTACAGCAGATACTGAGTAATTACATTTAAAGAAGCTATAGCACAGTCCTATTTGTTTAAAGATAAAAACATTGTGATTGGTTATTGTCCAAAAAATGTGAAGTCTGTTTTCCTAAACATTTAACAGCTGCTTGTCAAACATTTCTTTCATGAATGACTGAAACAGTAAGTGTGTAACATCATTGACTAGCTCAGCCGTTCTGCTCATTAGGTAACAGAAATAGGTAACAAAATATTTAGTAGCAAAAACAAAACTAGTCCAACAAAAAATTAGATTTTTTTTTTTAAATCTGTCCAGTCCTGTAAAATAAACTGTAGCAGTAAAATAAAAAAGTCATGTTTCCCCCTGCTGGTAATGTGTTCAAACAGATGGAAAAATTCTATAAATGTGCTAAATCCATCTGCTAAATCAGACCAATAGTTGTATGTATGTCCTCTAATAATTTTTACTCAAAAAATGAACTTGTACTGTGGTCAATAGTGTTTAATTTGATATATTTTGCACTTAAAATACTCCCCAAGCCAAGTATGAAAAAGTTTCAAATGGCCCAGGGACTGAATCGGAAGCTTTATATCCACCACGTTTTTAGCTTGGTAGGGCATTTATTTCCAAAAGAAAACTCTCTATAGATTCCTTAAAGATAGAAAGCAGTAGGATTATTTACTGACATTTAGAAAAATAAATGTTAAACTGTAGAGGGGAGGGTATTCTTTTGTCCTTTGGTGAAGTTAAATCATAAATATATGTAGTCATTAAAATAATAAATCATGATACTTTTAAATTTAGCTGCAGTTATTCTACCCACCTGAAAAATCTCACACAGGTAGGAAACACTGAGCTACTAAAGTAAAAACGTCTGTGTTCCGAGTGGTGAGCTTAGATCATAGAAGTTAGAGGTGGAAAAGACCTATTAAGGTAGCCACATTGTGCTTCAGCTCAGCTGAGTTGGAACCCCAGTGTCTTTAAAGCTAAGTAAAGATAGGAATTTCTGTCCCATGGGAAGTAGCAGTATTTCAGCATTTGTTTTTGTCCTAATTTGGCACTTTTTGAGGAATGAAATGTGCCAAAAAAATTCAATACAGAAATGTTGCACTTTAAACATTTTTGATCAAAACAAAGTGTTTTGACATTCTAAATTGAAACATTCCTTTTTGATATGTTGAGCTGAATCAGAACATTTTGTTTTGAGTTAGTTTGACATTAAACCTCAGCTGCCTGTGGTGCCTCATGAGAGAAATGGGACGGCTGCCTCATGCTCATTCCTTCCTATGGGCCAAGCTCCCTGGCTGGACTACATGTCTGCTGAATCATGGGCATGCATCATGAGAGAACATGGTATGCAGTGGGAGATGTGGTCCAGTCAAGGAGCCAGCCCCATACAAAAGAATGGGATCATGAAGCACCTAAACTTCAGCAACAAACCAAAATATTTCAAATCAGGTTGAACGTATTTCATCTTGATTGTCCTGACTGAATTGAAATTTTTGGCCAAATCAAAATTTTCTCATGGACAATTTAAACTTTGCAGAAACAGCAGTTTCTATCAAAAAGTCATTTTGATAAAAAGTGCCCAATCTGCTTTTATTGTGCATTCAGTTTCTTCAAATCCTATCCCATCTGTAGTGTCTGCCCATTGATCCTCTTGCATTTATGCTACAATAGCGTACTTCTGGTAGCCAGTCAATAAGAATATTGAGATTTGCACAGCACATGCTTTTAACAATGTATTACAAGTACTTTTTGTTTTAATTATGACTGACTTAATTTTGGCAAGAGAATCTTGTTCAACTTCTGGGTGTGGGAGCTATTGAGAAAAAAGGGCTTGAACGCAGGAATTTGTCATGCTGGCTCAGAAAAGTGGTTTGTCTAGTTCACTGTCCTCTCTTTGACAGTGGCCAAATTATGAGCTGCTTCGAAGAAAGGTGCAGAAAATTATGTAGTAAACTCTGGCGTGATCAATTATGAATCCCCTGTGGGGAAGTTTCTTTGATCTCTATCTTAACAAAAGGAAGGTTCATATTCCTTCCAGCCATTTTTTTTAAATTTTAAAACATGTATAGTATGACTTGGGACATTCCCATTAGCCATAGAAATGCTTGGTCCTTTTTTGAATCCTGTTCAACTCTTGGGTTAGCTGTTATTTTCTGGCACTCAATTCCCCTGGCTAATTGTGTTATATCTCCTTCTATCAGTTTTAAATTTGTGGCCTTTTAATTTCATTGAATGTCTCTGTCCTTTTGTTATTTTGTTTTGAGGAGGGCTAAATAATGCATTAGAAGATGGAATGCAATTTAGTATCTGCCTTTAGCTTATTTTTAAGATAATTTTGCTCATAGGAATAGAATGTAGCAGTGGTGCATGGAATTGTAAGTGAGTGGAATTGTTTCTCAAATCTTGCTAGTGCAGTGGGTGTTAATTCTTTACAAAAATTTTGTGTTTTGCATGTCATTTAATTTAAATTCCTACCCCTTAAAACCAATCAGAGTTCTTGATTTAGTTTCAGAGTTCTGGTTCCTCTTTAAGATCCTTTTGTACCCAGGTTGTTACAGGTGTCCTCCTCATGGAAACTTAGTCATTCCGAGGTGAGCAGATTGTTTCCAGCCTTTCTACTGTCCTAGCAGGTCTTTCACTTCTGATCAGCACTTCTGCAAATTACACTTGGCGACAATTTCTTATTTAAGAATAAAACTGAAAAAACAGAAATTCCGTAATGAGGTACCATATTGATCTCCAGTCTAGAGGTCATCAGGGTTTGGATTTTTAGATCTTCAGCACAGAGTTACCACCTGCAGTATCTGAATAAGTGATAACAGTAGTAGGCTGTTATCTGTATGAACCAGACACTAGAGAGAGCGCGCGCTCCGTCTCTCTCTCTCTCTCTCACACACACTCTTCTGCCACTGTGTCCCAGCCTTTGTCCCCTTCTGCTCCATCCTGCTCTCTTCTCCCTCCACTTCTGTCCTTCCAACCCCAGCTCCTGTTCCCCTCTCCTTTTTGGTTTTCCACCACTCTCATCCCCATGGCTCCTGCCTTTTTTTTCATCTATGCCTGTAATTTCACCCAGCTCCCTTTGCCTCCCCACACCTGCTGCTTTTATTCCCATTCCCTCACCAGCTCCTTTCCTTCTTGTCCTTTTCTGCCTTTTTTCCACTTGCTTGCCCGTGAAACCCCGCCAACCTCCCATTCTCATCCCACTGCATTTAAGTTAGGTAACTTCCTCCTATTTTTCCAGGTTGGCAGGGCACCAGCAAAGGGACCACTGAAAGTACAAGTGACACTGTTTGCCTGCCCTCAAGTTCCATGCTCAGATTCACAGCAGCTTCTGGGAGGAGCAGTTGCAGGGAAGGTCCTGCTCAGCCCCTGCAGCTCTATGTTGGAGCGCACTCAGTGCAGATGGAATTTATGGAGAATTCAGTGCCAAACTGTACAAAGCCTTCACTAAGCATGTGCAACAGATTTTTGAAAGACTTACAACTTGGCCAGATTCTCATGGGGGAAAAAGTAAAATGTGTATCACTGACACAAAGGCAACCCCCTGACAAGTTTTGAGTCCCTGGAGGTGCTAGAGCTTCCCAGTGAAACAGTTGTAATAATTTTTTAACATGGGCAAACATATTTTTCCATACTCTTGTTCTCTAAAACAGCTGATTCACTTTTGCTCAAATAATAATAAAAATCTCCAGTTGAGGCAAACACCAGGTGTGGAAATATTAACCCTGGATATGCCAAAGTTATAAAGCAGGGGTAGGCAACCTATGGCACACTTGCCAAAGGTGGCACGCAAGCTGATTTTTAGTGGCATTCACACTGCTCAGGTCCTGGCCACCTGTCCGGGGGGCTCTGCATTTTAATTTAATTGTAAATGAAGCTTCTTAAACATTTTAAAAACCTTATTTACTTTACATACAACAGTAGTTTAGTTATATATTATAGACTTATAGAAAGAGACCTTCTAAAAATGTTAAAATGTATTACTGGCACGCAAAACCTTAAATTAGAGTGAATAAATGAAGACTCAGCATACCACTTCTGAAAGGTTGCCAACCCCTGTTACAAACAAACTGACAACAGTTTTATAATGGGAAGTGTCAGGCACCCTTAACTTTAGGTGGTGGTATCAGCTCTACCTATAATGAAGTGGTACACTTCTTCCTGAGTAATGTTATAATCTACATATAAAATAGTGTTTTGATCTCTCCATAAAATGCAGCTGCTTCTGTTGTGCGACGTGGCAGATCTTTAACAATACACAGCTGCCTAACTTTGGAAGTGAAGAGAAATGCCTTAGCCAACAGCAACTACAGAAGGAGTTGAAGTTAGGAGAAAGTGATTACCCAGACCGGAATTTGGTCAGGACACAGGAACTTTTACTATTGTATAAAGTTCAGTATGATCTTTAAATATTTGGCCCTAATTTTTTTTAATTTAATGTTCACGTATTAAACTTTTGGAGATAGCTGACCAACAGCATAGTAATTGATTATGTGGTATATAGATTAAGGGTCTAGAGTGCTATTAATAACGACTAGTCCTTAGTTCCTCTAATTTACCCAACTCCCAAGTATCATAGCGCTTCCTAGTACAATATGGGGGTATTGGCTCAGAACTAGGCCAAAGGAAAGAGTCCTATCAACAGGATCCCAATGACCATTTCTGCAAGGAGTTATCCTTCACACATTCCCATCAAAGTACTGATCACATCCAAATCTACCCTTGTGACTGAGTAATTTGAGAGATGGGATAAGAACACATCCTTGGGTAGTATTCCTGAAGGATTATTGTGGCAATAGTGTCAAAGCACAACACTTTTTTCTGTGTTTATTTAAATTTAGCATTTCATTATAAATAAAGAGAAAAATTACTAAGACTAAATTTGTATAAAATCCTGATTTTTTTTTTAAACATCTCCTCCTGCAATTTTCAACCCTATCTGAGTTTAGTTTGCTATAGTACCTTAAAACAAGCTGTTTAAACTGTTAATTTTTGTTTCACCTGATCAACTGCATATTTTCAGGAAAACCAAATATACCAAAACAATACAATTTCTGGAGGGAAAATGTACAAAATCACTCAAGTTAATTTAGAAAATTTGATTTTGTGCTGAACATTCAGTATTCTCTGCCTGATTTTGAGAGGCGTTTAACAGCTGCAGTGCCCATTGATGTCAATAGGCATGGAAGATAATCAGGCCTAATATTAGAGCAAAGTTTTTTAATTTTTCTACATCTGTTTTCAAAACTTGAAAGTGAGAGAAGTCTCCCAAGTTTCCGTGAACACAGTTCAAATACTTTTGTATATATGTAATGATCTTTATAGTATGGTCATTCAGGAATTCTGAGTTGCACAATTACCTAAAAAGAAAGCAATTAGATATGGTTGGATGCTGCAAAACAGTGCTAATAAGCTTTTGTTCAGATTCTGAACTGCTATTTGATTTGATCATTTCCATGTTCCCTTGTACTTCGCTGCTTCCAAATATTTCTATGAATGGGTTTTTGTTTACACAAATCTGAGGAATGGCTGTTCTTTACGCAGATACCTGTCTTCTCATGTAGCTGAGTGTATTCATGTGTGAACAAATATTTTTCTTCCTTATTAAAATGTAGCCATCTAACAGGGACCAGAAGCTGTTACCATTTGACATACCATAGGTGAATACCACAAATAGCTAATAGTTTAACAATATATGGGGAACCCAAGACTGAAATGTGGTCCAAACTGTCTTCAAAATAGTTATGAATAGCAACTATCTTTGCAGAAATTAGAACTAGTTTGGGAATCATTTGCAAACAGGAAAAGGGGCTAAATTCACAATGAATAATTTGACCAGATGTAATAGCAATCCTTTTCCAAGAAAGACTTGGCCAATTGTCATGCTAGTTGACATTTTGAATAAGAATAAGTTTTGTTTTATCATCCTTGTCTGTCTAAAGGGACTGATTTTTCCATTCTGCCTCTAATCTAATTTATTTCTCTATCTGGAATAGAGACCAACTATTGACTTAGCAAATGTATTTGCTTTAAATTTTTTTTTAAATTGTGTAGGACAGTTAAGTGAGTTTTATAGGATAAGAAGCTTTGAATAGTGTTGCTTTTTACCATTCCCAGCTTATGACAGTTATAATTTTCTTCTCTGTAAGATTTAGTGAGATATAAAGTAAAAGTCAGATGCTGAATTAAGGGAGAAATTAATACGTAAAACCATCAATGTCAGGAGAAACTGGGTGTAGCAGTTTAGCTGCAGGTTGCTACACAATATGTACAGCATTGACCATTTCTCCCTCAAAAAGAAAAAAAAGTCATTCTTAATTAGATGATCAGTATAGTGAAAGTTTAGTTGATGTTGTTTGGTTTAATTTCTAGTGTTTAGTATGCAGCAATTTCTTAGCTTTAAAATGTGTAATAATTTTTTGTTTTTTATTTGAAAGTACAAGAACGACTCTCAACTGAAGAGACTAACCTAGGATGGGATTTGGCAAAGAAGTTTGATATTATTCAGTCCAATGGAAATTGCAAGCCTTGCCTTTTCTGCACTTGTTTTCTGTAGAAATTCTATACTACTTCCAAGGTTGCATTTTGTTTTTCATGCCTTGTAGCTTTGCCTGGAGTTATTTCCAATCATCTAATATTACTTTAAGTTTTGAAAATGCAATAAACCTGTTCTTAAGTTCAGAAGGTAATGGAAGATCAGAAATCAAAGAATAGTCCAAGAAATTGGGGAAACAGCCCTACGTAATATAAGACTTTGGACAGTACGAGAATGTAGAAGAGTCTGCACTGTCACATTTAAATTTGAAGTAGTTGGAGACAGGGAAATAAGCAAGTTATTGTACAGTGTATCTCTGGGCTTAGCTGGAGGAATGTAAGGGCAGCCAACAGCATGTCACTTTGATGAATTATGCACCAAACTTTATTTAAAAATAAATCTGTCAGACTCTGGTCTGTGAAACTCCAGTGGTATGTGAATCCCTTCCTTGATCTGCAGAGCAAAAGATTTTTGGTAACTAAATAGTTGGGGATTGTGGTATTAGGAGAGGAGATGGGACCATGAGAGGACTGGCTTGCAAAGTGGTCCATAGAATGAAGAATAAAAGAAGTTGGAGAAGGATTTAATACTGTGTGGTACTGTCTTACAGGTAATCACCAGATAATGCATCTGGCTACTGATATCACTGTGATTACTAATTTATGCTGTCACCTCTCTTTGTAACATTGCCCTTGAACACTCCCCACTTTCTATTTGTTTACCCGTTTTATATTGTCTAAAGCCTAGCTCTTTGGAGCTGTGATGGTGGAAGAGTACAGTTGTACCTTGGTGCCTGTTTGGGGTTCCTAAGTGTTACCATAATAGAAATAAAATGACAAATAGAAATACAGTGCACTCTGCAGAAGAATTTTCAAACTGTACCAAAACATTTTGTTCCCATAATAACTGATTTGGGGTAGCATGTTGAAAACTACCTACATTTCATTTTCAGAAGTGACCTGGGGCCTAAGGTCACTTATAAGCCCTCTTGAAAAGCCCTGCTCCACTGGGTCCCTAACAATGATGGAGTGTTCTGCCATGAAATCAGTGAGGCTTCAACTGAAACATGCCAACTTTCCACTGTACTATATAGCTTGTCCCCCTCTGCACCACTTCCTACCATATCTTTTGGAGCTGTAGTTGAGGCGTTGTCAGGTCCTCTTGGCTTTTCAGCATGTGTATTTCCTGGTGACTCTGATCCTTCTCTGACATCTGCAGGCACTTGAACGCCAGTCTGAATCTCCATAGCTCCAGCTTCCACAGTCAGAGATTCCATCTGCCTGCGGGCTGGAGTTGGCAAGGAGCATCCTTCCTCCCTGGAGGTCAGTCCAGAGTGAGCTGGGCTGCTCCCTTTTATACTACATACATATCTGGAGCATGCCCTGTAGGGCTGTGGGGGTGTGGTTTCCTCAGCCACAATGAGGAGTTAACCCTTCTTGGTCCAGTGCAGGTTGCGTTCATCCCATCACACTCCCAAAGAAATTTTCTCAGTGAAGATGGACATAATTTTCTGACATTGATCATTAAAATAGTTTAGTAGCTCTGGTACTATGGTGAGCAAGATGTATATAATCAGAATTATTAGCAATTAGTAAATATGTCTCAATAAGATTATCTTCTGATTAATAAATTTAGATACTGGTGAGAACTACATCATATACTAGATTACAAGACACTTTTTTCGTAAAGTTATTGAAGAAGATCTTAGATACTGATAGTTTTTCTTTGGTATTTACTGCAAACTGTAATTGCCTAGCTCTCAGGTATATTAATAATTTTTAAAATTGCTAGATGCTTAAAATTACTAAGGAAACAAACTTCCCACAGTTGGGATGTAATAGCTGACAATTATGCTACTGGGAATAGTGTACAAAAATCCTTCTGAAACATTAGCCACTGTCAACTAAGTCTTTAAGTCTGTTCTGATATTCCTATGGTAAGAGGGTTTTTTTTTTTTTTTTCCTGTTTTTGTTTTTGGTAGGCCTACTGTTCAGTACTGACACTTTTCAAAAGCTGTTGATTAGATCTGTTTTCTCTCTCTATATATGTTCAGTGTTTATAGCCACGTGTAACATTTTAGAGAAATAGGGTATAATCGTGTTATATCAAGCCTTCAAAACAGCGTTAAAAAACACTTGCATATCAAGTGCTTCCTTGATTCTTGGCAGCAGCACTGTAAATTGCCATGAAAAAGGAAAACCTCTTCTGCATTGTATTTCTGCATCCAGGTTTTACTATAGTTCTAGACATAAGGAGGTATAAGTAATTTTGAGCCAAGTAGATTAGTGTGCACATGCATGCATTTGCTTTGAGAGAGAGAGAGAGAGAGAAATTATCTGCTTTAATCTTTGTAAAGTAACTTTTGCTTCAATGTAGAGGTCTATTTGCTGTCAAATTAATGCTATTAAATGCCTATCAAGGGATATCACTATAGTTGTTTATATGTTTATACAAGGGGAAAAAAGTAGTGCTTTAGTCTGAAGCATTTTGTGATTGGATGATAGAATTTGCTGTTGAACTGTGTGCAGCTAAAATGGCTATCTCAAGTCATTGTTTTTTGACAAGAGCACATGTACTTCTCAGCATAAGCTGCAGGCAAAGTCCAAAATTTAGAGACTTAATTTCAACCATAATAGTAGGAATACTTGTGGCACCTTAGAGACTAACATTTGAGCACATGCTTAAATAAATTCGTTAGTCTCTAAGGTGCCACAAGTACTCCTGTTCTTTTTGTGGATACAGACTAACACGGCTGCTTCTCTGAAACCATAATAGTGGCCATTTAAAAATAAAATCAGTAAAAATAAAATCTTCACGTGATGGTCTCTGTATGTGTTCACTGTGGTTTGTGCATGCACTCCATGTGCCTGAGACTGGAATGTTTTTGCTAGTAGTGTCCGTTGGTTCATCCCTGTATTTTTCTCCTCGTGCTCCGAACCAAGGATATAAGGGGTAGCATGGACCGACTGCCTCTCCAGTTCCTTTTGTACTGCCCATGGTCTGAGATGGAATCACTTCAGTGTCCGCAACTTCCTTGCTTCATACGCTGTAGCCCTGTAAATATTTGGGAATTGCTGAGACAATTTTACATAACTTTTAGAGTCCTTACAGTTTTTAATTAGGGTAAAATTAGGATTTATGGGGTACTTCTACCTGTTAATCCTTCCCTCCACTCCTGGTACAGAGTGACTAGTATGCCCAAGATCCTGGGTTTCAAGAAATGTATTTCCTCCCCATTGTGCATCAGGCAGAGGCATCAAGGAGCAGACCTCCAAGCATGGTGATCTCTGGTCGTGGAGCTAATAGAGGCAGCATTAAGTACTCCTTCAAATAGGAGCACAAAATGGGTAGAAAACACTATCATAAAAAATGAGGGAAGAAAAGGACCTCATCTTTAACACTTCTAAGTTAAGTGAGACTCTGCTCTCCCATACAGGAGTGTCAGGAGCTCACATAGGGCATGATACCTGTGCTGGACCATGTGGGGTACTGACAAGTGAGAAAAGCTAACCACTGCCTATACCAATAGTACTGTTCCATCTAGATAAGGACTTTTTTGTGCCAAAATCTCTTAACGAGACTGACTCCATCTCTTTGGAAGGACAGGAGTCTTCCCTAATCTCTTATGCCTTGGGATAGATACACTAGCATTCTCTTGGATCTGGAACCTCTGATGCTGTCACATCCAGTCCTGATGAGGGAGATCATCATGCTGCTGGTATGGGGAGTGCAAGGCAGTGACAGTCACTCATCGACACATCTACTGGTTGGGCATAACAAAACTTCTGATACAATAGCACCACCCATGGAGTTGGAGATTGTGTCGTCTTTCTTGGACTTGTGCAGGGATGTTCTCCCACTAGTGTGAGGGCTCAGTCTACTACAGCAGTTTCAGTTCAAGTTCCAAGAGGTGCAGCTTCAGCTTCGAGAGGTACCCCTGCTTGATATTTACAAAGCAGCAACATGAAGTTATGTTCATATCTCCATAAAACATTATGCCTTTTTTCAAGCCTCCACAGCGGATGGAGTCTTTGGGACAGTGGTCTTATGAGCTTTTATACTGTCTCTCATGATACTGCTTGCCAGTCACCCACAGTGGAATTCACATAAGGACTAGCACATGAAGAAAGGAAGGTTTCTTACTTTATAGTAACAGGAATTGTTAGATGTTTGGTCCCTATCTGTATTCCATTAGCCACCCTCCTTCCCTTTTGCTTTGGATCTGATCCATTGATTTGTGGTGTAAAAACAAACAAACAAAAAAAAAAGGAACTGGAGAAGTGAGTATTCTGCATTGCCCCTTATATGCTTAGTGTGGAACATGAGGCGAGAGAGGGCACAGGTGCAGACCATCAGACATGGCTAACAATAACCATCCTGTGTCAGGTGCATGGAGCACTTGCATACCCACAGTGGAATGTACACCTACATCTTCAGTTTCTGTAAGGTAAGTAACCTTCCTTTCCCAACATTCTTCAGAAGTCAGCACAACCATACATCAATATCCAATTCCTCCTGGACCTATTGACCGAAGATAAGGGTAAGGTTAGGCATCCCCTTCTGGCTTCTTTCTACCTGACAGCCTGGTATTTGGATGGGCATCAAACCTAGAAAGAATATGTCTGAAAGCAATTCAGGCCATCATTAACAATAGTAGGAAAGAGTCTATCAGACAGTGCTACCCAACAAAATGGAAAAGGCTTTCTGTTAGGTGACAATGTCACCAGATAACTCCAGAGGATTCTAACATCCCCATCATATTGGAATATCTTCTTTCCTGAAAGACCATAGATCTTTCCCTTAACTCCCTACAGGTACAGCTCATGGCTCTCAATGCCTATTACCCTCTGACAGCTACTCCATCTTCATCTTCACCCATCCTGTGACATTGTTTTCTGAAAGGTCTAATCGGAGCCTTTCCTCATGATGAAATCTACTCTGAAACGGGACCTCAGTCTAGTTCGCTTATCATAAACGAGGGCTCTCTTTGAACTCCTGGCCTCATGCTCCTTACTCCACGTGTCTATGAAGGTTGTCTTTCTAGTTGTCAAGAGTGAGAGCCCCCGCAACCAGAGCCCAGGTGACATCAGTAGCTTCACTCTGAGATTTGTCTCATTGAAATCTGTAAGGCAGCAACATGAGGATCTGATCACACTTTAGCAAGACATTAAGTCTTGGTGCAGGTCCAGTCTTTGATATTGCAGAGGTCTTCATATCCTCTTCCTCAATGAATAGTGCTTGTCATTCACCCACAGCAGAACACTCAAAGAAGGAGCGGTTATGTACATTCCAGCTGAAATATGCACTTATGTTCTAATACAATATGGAGCACTAAAGCAGCTACTTCTGCATGGATTCTTCATGAAAAAGATTGTTCTGCTAAATTAATAGCTAGGGCTAGTCAGGAACCAAAATTTCCATATCATGGATGTTGGGGGAAAGAATTGATACACAGAGTGATAATTGGGAAACATTTAAAAACTTTTACTCAATGTACCATGGCTACACTATGATTTTTTTTGATTGGGGCGGGAGCAGTGACACATGAAATTCAACTATACATCTTTAAGATCATAGGTCAGAGTCATCCTCCTCCACTGCTGCTGCCTCACCCTGCTTAGGAATCACTGACCACCCACTTCAACATCTTCTGCCCTGGCACTGCAACCCTTATCCAGCCTGACAGCTGAACCTGGCATTGTGATCTGGCTGCAGCCTGTGCATGTTATGATGAAGAGGTGCCTGGGCCAAACGTGAGTGGTGCTGCGACTCTGTGCACCACATTGCAACTTCTAGAGCAGGGAACTGGACCCAGCCCCACGGGATAGGAGCCACCATTGCAGGGTGCATGTGGGGTGGGCTTGCTCTTCAGATTCCCACCCCACCACCAGGGCCTTGCTTCTTTCTCATTCTGAGGTTAGGGTGCTGCTGCAGATAGTTGATACCCCTTCAAATTTGAAATGTCACAGATAGAAAGGTATCAGTGATATTTTCACCACCATAACAAACTGGCAGCCCTATTAAATAAACCAAAAGCTAGGAATTGTAGAAAATTGATAAACAAAGTGAAAGGGCACAAGGAGAGAGCTACAGCCTGCAGAGTTAAGGAAAACAAGAAGGGGTTTAAAAGTAAATTAGGAATGAAAAGAATGCTAACAATGGTATTGGTCCATCACTAAATGGAAATGGTAGAATTGTCAATAATATAGAAAAGGCAGAAGTATTCAATATATATTCTGTTCTGTATTTGGGAAAAAGTCAGATAATGTAGTCATGTCATTTGATGATGAAACACTTTCCATTCCAGTAGTAACTCAGCTGCTGCTGTTTAACATCCTCCTAAAGTTAGGCATTTTAAAATCTTCAGATCTGGATAACTTGCATCCAGGAGTTGTAAAAGACCTGGCTGTTCAGCATGCTGGACCCTTAATGTTTATTTTCAATAATTTTTGGAACATCGGGGATGTTCCAGTAGACTGGAAGAAAGCTAATTTTGTGCCAATATTTAAAAAATGCGGAAGGGATGACATGAGTAGCTATCATCCTATCAGCCTGTCATCAGTCCAAGGCAAAATACTGGAATGGCTGATATGGGACGTGATTACTAGAGAATTAAAGAAGGGTAATATAATTGAATGGCAGTCAACACAGGTTTATGAAAAATAGATCCAGTCAAACTAACTTGCTTATTTTTTTTAACGAGACTACATGTTTGGTTGATGAAGTGAGCAGTGTTGATGTAATGTACTAAGACTTCTGTAGGGCATTTGACTTGATATTGTCCAACATTTTGATTTAAAAAACTAGAACAATACAAAATGAACAAGGAACAGATTAAATGTATTAAGAACTGGCTAACTGACCAGCCTTATATGTGATTGTAAATGGGGAATCATGACTGAGGAAGTGTTTCTGCTGGGGTTCTTGAGGGATCAGTTGGCCTCAGGGTGGATAAAAATAGATTATTTTAAAAAATAAAATATAGATTTGATTTTTAAATTGGATTTTTTAATTTAACGTAAATACTGCTTTATTTTTTAAAAAAACAAGTCTTTTAAATTAAATTTGAAATTGACTTCCTGTGTTAAGGCCTAAACTATTTATGGTATATTATAATTTAAATTAAATAGAAAAAATATTAAGCAGTACATTTTTATTGCCAAGTTCTAAAGAAAGCCAAAGCACTGAAGTAGTGGAAGTCACTTGCTGAGCACCTGGAACCAGAGTTTGCTGAAGTGCTAAACCAGCTTTTGACAACAGTAGCCTTTTCTGCATAGGCTGAGAGGATATTTACTTAGTCAGTATATTCGACTCACTCAGTTCAGTGACTAGATTAGTTTATTCAAAGTTAAGACACAAACTGGGAGTCGAAAAAGCAGAAAAGCTTGTTTTTCCTCTCCAATCTATGAATAAAAACTAGATGTGAGGGAATGAGATCTGCTAGTTCTAAAATTTTTGAAGGACATGGTGGCAAGTTAATCAGGTCAGTTCACAACTACAGATAATACTTCTTTGTTTAACAGATGATTTGTAAATTCAAAATATGTTTTGATAAACTTTTTTTATGTATCCAGCATATTTAAGGTAGTTTTATTTAATAATAAAATACAAAGTTTGTGCATTTTTAATTTTATTTGAATGTCCATTCAAATAGAGCTTGATGCAAGCACAAGTAACTGTGTAGGTTACAAAATATAGCATTATGGAAAATCAGGATTATAACAGATATGTTCAGCTGTAATCAACAAGCTAAATGATTGGGATACAGTAAGCAACTGAAGAGTTGAAGGTGAACAGAGAAGCTTTGGGGAAAAATATAAAAACATGTTTAAGTCTTTAATTATTAATGGGACACGTGTAGCCTTACAAATGCAAGCAAGTACATTTTGAAAGTAAATTAAAAGGTCCTGGCAGGTTGAAAATGCATATAACTGAGAGTTCTGTGGGTTTTTTCCCTGAATGTTGAAGATCTTACAAACATAAAGCAGAGCATGGAGCTGTGTTCTTTATTCTGTCTTAGGAGTAGGAGATGTTATCAGTTCTTACAAGAGAAATTCAACCATGGACTTGGGAGAGAGCCCTCCTTGGCCTGCCCTCTCCACTTACACACATACACTGAATAGTTTCATACTGAAGATCTTGCAGAAACAGAGAATCTAGAATAGGGTGACCGGACAGCAAATGTGAAAAATTGGGGTGGGAGTGGGGGGACAGTAGGAGCCTATATAAGAAAAAGACCCCAGAATCGGGACTGTCCCTATAAAATTGGGACATCTGTTCACCCTAATCTAGAATAAGAGCCAAGATGGCTGAGAAAAGTTTCTGATAGCAGGTATTTGATCTTTTCCTAGTTCCCGTAAGGGGAAAACTACTTTACTTTCACAACCCATGGGACAGCATTACCAGTGATTGTTGGGTTTTCTTCATCCTCCGGACTGTGTAGAGTTCAGTTCCTTTCCTCCCTTTTTTTTTTTTTAACCTTGTGTTCCTTTTTTTCTCTTCCTTAACAAGAGCTGGCACTGTGACAAGCCTTTCAGGATATTGACATCATGGCAGTTTGAAGGTTCATCTTTATAAAGCTTCTCTGGGATGTATTTTACTTAATTCACTGTTTGGGGAAAAAAAAAAGTGTCAAGAGAGGGGGGTGGTCTGTGTAATTTTAGATTTATTTTATTTAGATTTAATTAATAAAAACAACTATTCGGTGCTCTTCGTACTCTGTCATTAATCGTAATATCAATAATATAGTAAAATCCCAGCAGCATTATAAGAGTAATTTCAACAGGGACTCAACTGACACCTACAAGAAATCATCTTTGCACCCCTTCTTTGTTCAGGAAAGCATACCCTCATCCTTCTTCAAAAACTTGTATCATCCAGATAGCATACCCAAAAAGTCACCAAATGTGGACTATTTTGGAATTGGCAAGAAGCAACTTCTAGAGTTCTGGGGCCCTTGAGAAAAATACCTACCAGCTACCCCCTTTTCTTTCAGAGAGTGAGGGATCCAGCTCAAGTGCCTCTGGAGGCTGAAAAGTGGTTATATATATGACTCTATAAGTATTTCTAGTTGGAAACCATTTAGTTTATAAAAATGACAGTAGTTCTTGCATTTTCTTGGTATCCGGAGACTTAAATGATGCATATATCCACATTTTTATCACAAAATTCCTAAAATTTGTCATGGGCTCTGAGAACAAACCGCTTTCCCATTCAGTTTAGTGTCTGTTCCAAAAGAATGTTTAAAAATATTCTACTCTTGGGGAAATTCTGTACAACTGCAAAGAGAAGCTGCACCAGTACTCACCCCTCCCTGGCAGCTCAGATTTGTCTGTTCAGGCAGCCGGGGGAGCGGTAAATCACTGGGAGGAGGGTGTCTGGGGATGTCCTGGCCACCCAGGGACATTAGTCCCAGCTGGGAGGCAGCGGGGTAAAGGATGGAGATGGAGTTTCCCCTCCTTCTCCTCGTTCCCTGCACGGAGCAGCCAGGGCTGTGTCAGATGAAGCCCCAGAAACTTCCCCTGGGGGCAAGAAGCTCTGCACCATGGGTGTATGTCTGGGTGTGATGGGGGGTGAGGGTGAGGTTTTGTGGGGGGGGGAGGGAGGAGAGAATGTTCCAGGTCCAGGGGGTTGTTGAGGCTTAGCGGGGAGGGATTGGTGCGGCAAGGTAGTGGTCCGGATGCATGGGGGTTGGGTGGACAGTGGGATCAGCTCCAGGTACAGTGACTCCAAGCCTCACCCCCTGCATCAGGAGCCACCCAGACCCCCCGCTCCTCTGAGCGCTAATCAGCTGCATCCTGACTCCCCGCTCCCCAGCCCTAACCACCTTCACCTTGCCTCCCCTTGCAGAGTCTCATTCCCCCCTGCATCCAGACCGCCCCCCCACTGAGCTGCCCACACCCAGATTGCACCACACAGAATTCTGAGGGAATTCTGCACCAAAAAATTAAAAACATTAAAATTCTGCAAAGTTCTGCATATTTTAATTGTCAAAATAATGCAGAAACACTAACAATATAATCACACCATTTTCAATTATTTTGGTAATTTATTTCAAAATACTTGTCAGCAAATAATTGAAAATGGTGTGATTATATTGTGTTATTTTGAGGAAAATATGCAGAATTTTGTCAAATTTTAAAATATTTTGCACAGAATATTAAATTTTTTGGTGCACAATATATTTAATTTTTTGGCACAGAATTCCTTCAGGAATAATATTCATAGTGGTGGCTATTGCCAGAAACTATATATTCATCTATTTGCCTGCCTTACCCATACAGGGATGACTGGCTGTCTCTGTTTTCAAAAAATCAGGGATGTAATTCACCCCTATACCTTCTCAGCTTTTTGCCAGTGTGACTCCATTGATTTTGAGGTGAATAAGGCCCCAGAAGTGCAGTGCAGGATGTATCTGCTATCCCAACTGGTGTTCATAATCAACTTGAGAAAAAGTGTGAGTGGCTGACACAATCTTTCCAGAAAATTACAGTTTGAAAATGTTTCTTGGGGGGGGGGAAAAATAACATGAAAAGTGAGGATTCTTTCTCACAACATTGCCTCCCGAATAGTTAGTATCCTATGCCACTAGCTCTTTAAATTCCTCTCTCTTATTACATACCTTTTATTTGAAATATGTTGCTGTTTGATTCATTGATGCATTTAGATCAGCAGGTTCTAACCTGCCTCTTACCATCCATAATCAGACAGGTTATTGTAATTTTCCACAATGCTTCTGGACTCTGCCTAGAACAGAAGAATACCAGAACTGATCATTCTAGTCACCCACATGGTAACACAACGTGTTAGCAATCATGCTGTTAATATGGCAAGATGAGTGTGGTGTACAATGAGTCAACAGATCACACGCCAATGTTTCTATATTTACATTTAGACAAAAAAACAGATGCACAACAAACATCAGGTTTTCTTTTGATTTCTTCTCATGAGAGTTTTATAGGAAATAAAGATTAAATTTAGTTTGAAACTAGCAAATGAACATCTTATTGCTGAATCAGTATCAAATTAATGTAGTGCCTCTAAATTTTTAAGGGAAGTGGTTTTTCTAGCACAAATCATTATCACATCAATTCCATTGCCTAACTTTTCAACAAGTAAAGTAACGTACTACAGTATGTTGTTTTTGTGTGGTTAATTGTAACTAAGTATTTTTTTAAATTTGTTTCTCATGCTATTAGCATGGGAACACACAAAATTGTTAAGAGAATATTAAAATTGCAAAGCTAAGCAGCCAGAAGTTAAGAAATGTCGGAGTTAAGGTTGCTTCTGCAATCTTAATTTGTTCTTCAAGTAGAGTCCCTATGGGTTCTCCACTACAGGTGCGTGTATGCCCTATGCATTTTTGATCTGAGGTTTTCATTAGCACTATCTGTTTGACTTGCGCATGCGCTGCCAATATCCTTGTGCTGCATACTGAAGCTATATCAGGCTGTGCAGATGAACTACTCTGTTGCTTCTCAGCTGCATCACCCTGAGATGGAGCTTAGCATGTCTGTATTTTGTGTGTTTTGGCTGTTTGCTGATTTTACCCTACTCAGTTTATTTAGTTTAGTTAGTTAGCTTGTTTGTTACTGATTATTGAAAGTGTTTTATTTCCTCTGGGGAAATCTTCCGTGTCGGGCATGCCCAGTTCACCAGGGTTTAAATGTTGCCTCACGTGTAGAGAGGCTATCCCAGTCAGCCAATGGACACTCTAAGTATGGGAGAGTCGGATGTCCCACAGAAGTATAACTTCTGTTTTGCTGTCAAATCCTGGGCATGGAATAACTGGGAAATCAAGTTCCGACTGTTAATGATGGAGTGCTCCCTTCACCTTGCTTTGGATCCAGGTCAGGAGAACATCCTTATATATCATCCCCCAGTGTCTCTAGTGCCCCTTCGACCTTGGTGCAATACCCTACTAGAAAGCGAAAAGCCTCAGAAGCTTCCTCTAAAGATCCCAAGAGAAATCTAATTTGATTCTTAAGGTACTCACTTCAAAAAGACCTCATTCACTGACCAGGTCAACAGCCTCAGAGACTTTGTCCTTAAGGCTCAGTACTATAGAGTTGAAGGGCTCCTTTGGTACACGAGGCAGGAAGATCCTGCAGGTCTAAGAAAAAACATGGCTCTGGGAAGGCTCCAGTACCATTTAGTGGAGATAGAGCAAATACAGAAGATGTGTACTGTTGGACTTAACCCCTCTCCCAGCACCCTTATTGAGCTGTTCAGTACCGTGTAAGATTGTCTGTATTTACATCAGCACTGCCTGTGAAGCACTGAAAACCATTGATACCATCCTGCAGGAACAAGTATACTGGTCTGTCAGTACCACAGCTTCACTTGGTGCCGCAAAACTTCAGGTATCCGAAGGACTTATCTGTGACTCCTGAATCAAAGTCTCCATTGCTGGCAGGTACCAAGCATCTCTTGGTACTGTGAACCTCTGTCTCTTATACATCCCTGGTACCATCACCCCTCTTTTTGGTCACCTCTCCCCAATTTGAGGAGGAGCATGGAGACCTCCCTTCAGTATCATCGCTCTCTGATATTCTGTCTTAGCCATATATAAGCCCCCTTTCTCAAAGAGACATGGAAGATGTCTGGAGACCTCACCACTCCCCAGTGGGAGAACCCTGGATGTCACTGCCTCTCATTTATGGTCATCAGTGGCCATATTGGGATTCCTGGGCAGCTTATTGTCAGTAGTTCTCCAAGGTCCTCTCTTCTATTGGGATGATAGGAAGACTTAATCTTCTCCTCCCTAGAAATAGGAGGAATCATTCGAGGATCAAGAGACTAGAGCGGATAAAGTAGTAGTCCTCGGACGACCATTTTGTCGTTTTCACTGGATGAGGTGCTAATGCATCCTCCTACATCTGTGACTACTGATTTTTGGCAGTATGAAGACCGGTGGGTGGCAGACTCTTGAGGAGGTCAAACAATCCAACATAAGTTGTTGGTTATTCTTCACTCTGTGACACTATCCAGGGTTGCCTTTCCTATCAATGAGGATCTGCTGGAGCCTGTGAAAGCCATGTAACAGACCTCGGCTACAATAATACCCACATGTAAGACAGCTGATAAAAAGTATTATGTTCCCACCAAGGACTCTGGTTTCTTGTTTTTTCACCCTCCACCCAAGTTTCTGGTGGTTTGCACGGTGAAAAAACAAGGCAAACAGCGGCAGTATAAGTCCACCCCATATGACACAGCCTAGAAGCACCTGGACCTTCTGGGGTGAAAATCTTAGTCATTTGCAGCTCTACAATTCAGTGTTGTGACTTACCGGATGCTGGTGGGCAAATACAGTTTTACAAATTATGCAAAGTTTGGTTTCTTTATTCAACACCTTCCTCCAGACCTAAAGGGAACAATTTCTGGCTAACATTGCTGAAAGATGGTTACTGGCCAGGACATCTTTTCAGGTGGCTCTTGATGCTGCAGATACCACAGCCCATACCAACTCCATAGCATTGGTGATGCACAGGGCATCTTGTCTACAGTTGTCTGGTTTCCCCAGAGAAGTGCAGAATAGGCAGAGGATCTCTCCTTTGGTCTGGAGCGGTTCAGAGAATACTGATGAGTCACTGTATACTCTTAAAGACTCCAGGGCCACATCATGTTTGTTAGCTGTGAACAAAAGAAAAATCAGTAGATCACAAACAGCTCAAAGATCCCGCCAGATGCAATTTTCTGTTTTTCAGAGACTGATGGAACCTCCTAGAAAGAGAGAGACATGGAGAAAAAGATCCTTTTCCTCACTCAACAAGTTATCAGCAGGCTTAATCTTTAAAGATTTTAATGAGATGGTTGAAGGTTCAGACCCTCCCCTCTCTTTAGCCTGTCATCTACAACGATATGCTCACCTTCACCCATCTGGGGACTGACTCTCCCATTTCTGACAAAGATGGGAGGATATCACTTTGGACAAACAGGTTCTGGAAATAATATCATTGGGCTGCACCATCCATTTTTATCTCCCTACCACCTACTCATTCCTGTTCCCTGTCTCTCCTCAGGGACCCTTCTCTTGAGTTCCTACCAAGACAGGAGATAAGTTCTTCCCTTTTTTTAGGAGTGGTATAGCTGGTCCCTGCTCAGCACAGGGGAAGGGGCTTCTGCTCTAGGTAATTCCTCATACCAAAGAAAAATGGAGGGTGGAGACCAATCTTAGATCTAAGACTGCTAAACAAATTCATGAAATTTCAAAAGTTGACACTGGTGACTCTGGCAACTGTAATTCCTTCTCTAGATTCAGGGGATTAGTTTTCGGCCCTTGACCTTCAAGAAGCAGACTTCCATATAGCGATACACCTGTCCCACAGAAGGTTCCTGTGTTTTGTCATAGGCCAGGATCATTTTCAGTACCAGGAACTCCCAACAATAGGAAAGGGAGGAAAGAACGCGCCGTAGCCTGACTTAACAATCCAGTTCTGCTCCTTCCATTGGGAAATGTCTGCCCCAGCTGTGACAAGATCTGTGGATCCTGGATTGGTCTGATTAGCCACCTGTGGATCCACCAGCAATTAGAAGGCAATTTTTCTCAAACTCTGAGGGATTGCCGACTACTAGTTATTTGAGATGTGTCCCTATAGTTGCAGCACTACCACTCTCACTCCCCTCTGTGTCAGAGTTTCCTTCTGAGACTTGGCAGTGGAGAAGGAACTGATTGTGGTTTGCTCTCGCAACCTGATATAGCCTCGGTTTGGGGCATGAGGATGTCAGCAGCACATGTGTGGGCCAAATGGACAATCCTAATGAAAATCTCTTATCAAAGAGGTGTGGGGTGCAGACACACCTGAAGTGGAGCACCCATAGGGTCGCACATCTCAAGTTACAGTTACTTCACAGGGTGAGTAACCTCTTTGTCCACTTCATGCATATGCATTAGGATGTAGTTTTTAATTATATGACCACATAATATTTTTTCCATAGGATGTCTGCTGCACTCAATGCACATGATGGGAATGAATCAGGGTTGTGTACTGAAAGAGATTGTTGTCTGTAGGACCCCTCCCTCATTTATTGGAGAAATTGGAAGGTTTGTAGTAAATAAATAGGGTCCTTCATTTTCAGTTTTTATTTTATTTAATTTTTCCTGGGGATTTATAAGTGTTCATTACCACAACAAAAACAGATGAAAATCAATGCAGAAAACTATTAACAATTTTTCTGAGTAAATATCAGGGTTTATTTTGACGGACGGAAAGATGGGGAAAAAAGTATTCAATAGATTAATGCTTTGAATTCTGTTCCTCAGTGTGGTTTGCTGGAGAACTAAAATAGAACTCAAAACAATGCGACCTCTGAGTTTAAGAAAACAATATCTCTGATCCTCAAATAAAACTTTTTTTCATCTGGATAAACAGTTTACTGTTGAAGACTTAGAACTAGTCACATGTAAATATTTACATTTAATAATTGTGCCACACCATTTGCAGCACAAACACTCAGCATTGTCCTTTTCTTCTATTTTTGCTTTTGTAAAACTTTCAGATACTTCCTTGTGTTCTGAAACGTAGTTTGATACAGATTTTCATTTTCTTTTCCACTTTAGTGTGTCAAATCTTTAAACTGTTGTCTAACTGCTTGAAATCTGTACATGGTGGGCATGAGATTCATCGGTATGTTTAGATGCGCACGCACATTAGAGCTTGTGTGTGTGCCTGTTTGTTTATTGTGTGTATCTTCTAGACCAGGGGTGACCAAACTTACTGGCCCTCCGAGCCACATATGACAATCTTCAGAAGTTCGAGACCCGGGGCACACCTGTCAGGGATTGGGCTTCATCCCTGCTCCTGCTGAAGCTCTGAGCCCCGGCAGTGCGCCCCATGGCCCTGAGACACCTGGTAGGTGAAGAATGGAGGGCTGTGGGGGGTTCCGTGAGCCGCACTTTAATGGTAAAAGAGCCACATGTTGCTCGCTAGCCACAGTTTGGCCATCCTGTTCTAGATTAATACATAGTCTGCCTTCAACAGGCAGCTTTGCATATACACACAGACTACTGCATTGTTGTAATACATATATCTCATGCAATAGCTTATATTTTCCTAATACAAGAAGTTTTTTTTAAAAAATTTGAATGATACAAAAATAGGGTGAAAATCAGAAAAAGAATAATACTTTTTGTAAAACCCAGGAATATTTTGCTAAAAATCAGTTTAAACTGAAAAATGAAAGGGCTTTTAAATAATGTAGGGATTGCAGGAAGAGAAAGGATGGGGCCTCATAGTTAAGGCAGTTGAATGTTACCCTGGAGAATTTGATTCTATCCCTGCATCTACCACAGAATTGCTGTGTGATGCTGGGCAAGTTAGTAAAATCAAACTTTTCACAGGTGGTCACTAATTGTGTGTTTCCTGGATGCCTGAGTTGGTTGATACCCTGGGATCTGATTTGCACAAGTGTTGAGCACTCACAGATGCAGCTGAAGTTAATGGGAGCTGTGTTTTGAAAATATAAAAAGCTAAATAATATTAAATGCTCTGAGAAATTAGGCTTCAGAGTGGGCACCCAAAATTAGTGGATTTTGGGAGTAAAAGTCCCACTGTTTAATATCCTGCATTCATAGAACAAAGGTAGAGTGTCCCTCCCCATGAAGAGAAGTTTAACAGATTTGGACAGGTACCCTTGGGTTCATCTACCTTCAATCACAGCTCTGGCTAGAAAATGTCGCAATCTTTACTATATTCTCTGCCAGGATCTCAGACTTTTTCTTACTTAACTGGCCCAGATTGTTTGGTCTCTCTAACCCCAAAGAGAAGAGTGACTTAGACCCATCCTTCAAACCATGGAGCCATGAAACTTGAATCAAATATTGGAGACATCTTATTTCTCTGCAGTCTTCAATCTGTATGTCACAAACTCTCAAGCAATTGTGGATAGATGTGATGATCATATCTGAAATCAAAGTCTGTCCATTCTGGATCAGTTTTCATTGTGTAACATATTTAGGAATGTATTTCAAGAAGACATAGAATTGGTAGAAAATGCTCTTAGAGCTGCACATATAGGTGTGCATATCTGTATGCCTCAATCCTCTGAAGAACTTGATTTTAGTAGTAAGATAGAGACCAGGACTTAGTCCAGTCTCTTGAAATTTGCTAGATGTCAATGTCTTGATGACTGGGTTTTCCATCGATAGGGGGTCAGCCTTGGCCAGTTCTCTTTTAACGACCCATTCAGGCTCTGGCAGTTATACGACATTCAGACCCATGTCTCTTATGGCTTGTCTACTCTTGAAATAACATAGCATCACAGCTGCAGCTGTGCCACTATCGTGCTTCAGCGTAGACGCTACCTGTGCTGATTGGTGGGATTTCTCCTGTAAGTGTAGGTAATCCACCTCCCTTTCAGCTGGTAGCTAAACGACGGAAGAATTCTTCTGTTGACCTAGCGCTGTACACACCGGGAGTTATTTCAGGTTAACTGTGTCGCTTGTGGGTATGGATTTTTCATAACCCTGAGCAACGTAGCTGGGTTGACCTAACTTTTCAGTATAGACCAGACCTTAGCCTGCCTCGAGAAGAAACAGTCCTTTCCTCTGCCCCTCTGAGTAGCTATGTGAAATGTAGGGGAAACTGAGGAACACAGGATTCATAAACACATTCCAGAAAATTTCCATTTGGTAACAGGATGAACCATTCCATACATCTCCAGTGGGGTGTTATCTCCTAGGCCCATTACTCTGAGGTTAATGCTAACACTACCCCAAGGAAGGTAGGGGTGTTGAGGTGGGAGGGAAAAAGGTAATGCATTTGTCCTGTCCAGCCACCGAAGCAGATGGCTCAGGTTCCACTACACCTCCCTCTCATGGACCTAGGCTGGTACAGTGGTATCTCAGGGGAGAGGTCTCCTGCTGCCATTCCTAGCAGGAGAAGGGATGCTTTTACTGTTGCCCCTGCCATACTGGGAGCAGAGGGGAAAGCTCTGTCACCGCCAGTCCAAGTAGGGATTGGTGTCCCTAACAGGGGGCAGAGTCATGGGAGGCCTCAGGTCATGGTGAGCCCCAGATGCTGGTGTTGCTTTAATACAGCCCTAGGTGAGCTCCAAACTTTTACTGATTCTTTCCCTTAATCCCTGTCCCCTCCTCCGTTTTTCAGTTTTTCACAAAGACAAACTGCTGGTTTGACCTCACGAAAAATTCTTGTCAAAGGGGGAAATCTCTGTTTTTGATCTGAATGAGTTCATTTCCTTGCTGGTATTCTTCTACACCTACGGTAGCTTTGATCCACACGTTTTATGTGAAGCAGGGGCTCATTTATCAACTGGAAGAACTGTGTCTTTCTGGAATTCATCCAGATTTTTTGTTGCATTGGAAGAAAGTTAAAGTTGACTCTGCTTCAACAGACACTGCCAAATAGATCATACTTTATATTTGGAACTGTTATTTTCAGTAAGAGATTCATGTAGCAGATGGCCTTAGAGCCCATTGAACTGGCTGACTGTCAATCCTTCCTATTATATTCAGAGCTTGAAAAGTTCATTTCCCTTGCTGCCTATGGAACCATTAGGTACATAAGAACTGCCATATTGTATCAGACTTCTGGTTCAGTGCCCTGTCATCAACCGTGGCCAGCATAGATGCTTCAGAGGAAGAGGCAAAAAACTCTACAGCAGGTAGTTCTCCTATAATCTGTAGAAGTATCTTTTCTCAACTTCTGGTAGGTAGAGTTTGGCATCCGGCGGGAGGATTTATTTATTTTCCAACTTAATGTTTTTTATAAATATTTCCAATTATATCTCTGTATTATGGTTATCCATATAATTCTCTGATCGTTCATTGAATCCTGCTAAGCTCTTGGTCTCAGTGTTATCCTGTAGCAGGTTGTGTGGTGTAAAAATATTTCCTTGTGGTCAGTTTTGAATTTGTCACCTTCTAATTTCATTGTGTGTCCCCTTCTTGTGTTGAGAGGGTGAATAGAAATTCTTGATCCCCAACTTTTCCAAACCATTCATCATTCTGTATACTTTAATCAAATCTCATCCTGTCTTCTCTTTTAAGATACAGAATCAATACTTTTAATTTCT
The DNA here is from genome assembly GCF_003597395.2 of Chelonoidis abingdonii. NCBI lineage: Eukaryota > Metazoa > Chordata > Testudines > Testudinidae > Chelonoidis > Chelonoidis abingdonii. The sequence continues at coordinate 86,019,292 of NC_133772.1, forward strand.
CTTCATATTGGTTTTTCCATGCTCTAATAATTCGTAAGACTGATCTCTTAATCCCCACAAAATAAGTTATTCTTGTGATGGGGCGATCCTAAATAAATGCAATATTTCAACTGAGGGATATACCACTGATTTATATAAAAAGCATTATAATATTTTCCATATTATTACCCATGTTATATTGACTGCTGCTACAGGAGAAATTTTTGTAGGAATCTTCTTCAGAATCTTAGCTTGAATTTTAAAAACTGTCTAGCAAAGATTAGTTTGTAAAAGTGAACCTAGTGTAAACTTGATGCAGTTCTGCAGCAAAATGAAAATTGATCAGATTTTTTTGTTTACAGTGATGTTTTCAAAACGTCGTGAGAAGCTGTAAAACCAAGAAGAACTAGCTTAGTATTCCTGCTGCTCCATGGCATAGATATGACCAGTAGCTAAAGCAGGTACTGGAATTATTCAATGGGGAAGATATTGGGAGAGGGTTGAATAGTGAGAGGGGGATTTAAGGGTGGAATCCAGCAGCCAAAAGGTCTAGAATAGAAGGTTGTGTTGAGGGATGCCTCAATTAGAGTGACCAGATGTCCCGATTTTATAGGGACAGTCCTGATTTTGGTCGCTTTTTCTTATATAGGCTCCTATTACCCCGCACCCCCATCCCAATGTTTTACACTTGCTATCTGGTCACCCCACTCAAAATAGTTGGATGCTTATTAGCCATGGGTACAAACGTTGTTGTTAGTAGTAATAGTAGTATTCCAGTAATAGCTAGGAGCCAAATCATAGATGAGGGTCTGATTGTGCTCGACACTATACAAAGCAATAGACTCCATGAACCAGGCTCAGGCACCCTGCTAGGAATCACATCACTTTCTCCTTTTCTGGCAGCTGGAGTCTGTCAAAGCTTCTCATCTGGATGTTGCCACTGGACAGTGGGGGCTTCTACACGTCACATCAGTTTTTGCTTACTAGATGCTTGGCAAATTAATTAAGTTCTGTGGTGTATATGAATAGGTGGAATAGGTGGATATGATGATATGGGTTGATAGATGTGGAGGCAAGTGAGAGAGAAGGGGAGAGAGATGACAATCATGGGATACGCTAGTAAAGAGAAATAACCCTAACCCAACCAGCAGAAGAGCAGATGCCTTTTTCCAATCTAAGTTAAAAGGACCATAGTCAGATGATGATGTTGTATTTTATACTCATGTTTCCAAGAAAACATGAAATTTTGTTGTGAGAAATTGAGAAACCATAGGAAGAAGAATTTTAAATTACACAGCAAACCACAAAATGCAGTAGGGAAAATTTATAGCATGAAATAGTTTTAAGGTTTGAAGTTAATGAAACACAACTGAAATTGATTTTTTGAACCAATGGTAATGATTAGTGGTTAATTTTATGATATTTTAAAACTATGAATAAAATTATGTTCATTTTTAAGTTTATGGAGGAAAGTCTGTCTCGTAGTACCAAGTAATAGTTCCAAAGGTTTATTGTACAGTTAAAAAAAAAAAAAAGTTGCCAAGAAATTATAAAGAAAAGATAAAATTATTGGGGGTATATTCTTTTAAATATCAGAGTATTACAAAAAGAGAAATCCTGGAATATCCTGCAGTTCCTAAGAGAAGTGCAAAAGATACATGTGATGGGTGAAACCCCCATCACAGGAGAGAGAGGGTTGAAAACCCAGTTAGTCACATTCATTTTACCTGGGCAGTAATTAGATAGTTGTCAGCCAGAGAGGACAGGACTAAAAAAGGCTCAAGTGGTAACTCAGACACCTGGCCCTTATAAATAAACTAGAGTGAAAAGGGGGAAGAAGCCACAGGTGCAGGCTGAAGACCTGAGTTCCAGAGACTGTTGGAGGCTAGAGGCCTCAGGAAAACTTAGGCTGGGTGAGGGAGTGCTCAACAGCAGAGCTGGAGAAAAGCAGTGGTACCCCAGGAAAGAGTTGAGCACATGGTGCAAAGGACAAGATGATTTTTTTGGGACTCTGGACTACGCTTGAACATTTGGTTACCCCAGAACGAGATGCTTCTCAGCCAGAGGGCTGAGTAGCGTGCAAAAACAAAGGGCCTACAGAGAGTGCTAGAGTGGACTCCTTCCTACCAGGCTTCTTCTCCCCTTCTTTCTCCCTTACCTCAAGGAGGGGGACTGCAGGCTTCCTCCCTGCTACTGTTGCTAGCCTCCTGGCTTTGTAGAAGCCCTGCCTGTTCCCTCACAGGTGAGCCTCCTGATTAGCTTCTGCCATCTTAAGTCTCCCTCTTTTGCAGCCTAATTGGCTGGCAGAGCCCACTTGGCCTACTTTAGCCCTATCAGGGCCTGTGTGAGGAACACACCCTATTGCAGAGGAATATTAGAACTCTGAAATATGAGATTGTGAAATTATCTGCATAAGGAAATAACACTTCATTAGCTTAAAATTGATTAGAATATTGGTGAATATTCAACAGGGCACAAAAGTTAGAGAGGACAGGATGCAGTGGTAACATTTAAAGTTCTTTCTGTTTTGAAAGATCATTATTTTGCAACCTTTCCCCTTACATCTTAAGTGAGGAATATTGCTGGACCTGGTAATGTATCACAAACTAGGTTTAAAATATTATAATTTTGTTATAAATGTCTTTATAATTCCTATGAAACTAAGAAAATATTAAGCTCATGATGATGTTTCCATACCTAGTGTATTAAAAATATAAAGTAATATACCAGGTAAAACTGTTGAGACTGTTGAACTGCTGAGAATAGTTCATGACTGTCACCAATTTGTTTTGGGAGAAGTTGGTTGAGTGATATAATCGAGAAGGAAGGTTTAAAAGATTAACCAACAAAGGAGAAATGGCTTGACCAAATGGCTTCTTTTAAAATGCCTCAATTTCTATGGTGAGAGCCAAAATGTCTTGTTGAACTTGACTGAACCTACCTCCTTATGAATATAGAATTTTCTCAGGTAAATTAAGTCTGTATTTCATGCTAGCATGAGATAGTAGGAATCCCTAAGCATTTAAAGAAAGTGGTCATTTCCTGTCAGATGAATATTAGTTCTTGTCTGTCTGTATGTGAACAGTCTCTAGCCAGATGTGAGAAATTACCTAAATATCCTGTGTGGTAACTTTAATTTCTACAAAAATGTCTACTGACCATATGTTTCAAGGTTACCTCATAGTTTTTGTGTGTATGGAAAAGGTAAACGAGTTCCTTGTGAGTCAATATCTGTCTTTCTCTCCCTACCTCACCCCACATTGCAATAATAATGTTATGAGTTGAGTTAAAACCTCTCTGAGACTGGTGGATGTGAACTCACTGTTCAATTAACATAAATATAAGAATAAATTAATCACAAGCTGTGATGCTCCCAAGGAGTATCCAAGGTCGTGAGGCACTTCACCACTGCCTGCCCTTAGTGTGAAGCAGTCTTGTCTGTGCCTGCAGTGGAATGGTTCTCTAAATCCGCTAGCCTCTGGCAACATATGCACTATCTTCAAGGCTTCACTCTTTTTGTGCTGGTAGCAATAGGCACACACCAATCCCTGAGTCCTCGGAGCATTCCCTACAGTGTCCAGCTTCAATTTGCAGGTGAACAGATAGAAGTTGAATAAACATCTCTTGTCTTACAGTACCAGTGACCAGTACCTGCACACTTTAAGAACATATTTTAGTATCTATACATAACTCCTTACATAGTATTTGCATACATTTCACAATGATTTTGATTGCCAGTGTGACACAGGCTTTTATTCACGATCTCACATGACACTCTTTGGTGAGCTAGATTAAATGTATACACCAGAGCCATGACAGGGTATAATTCCTCTGCATCCCCTTTCCAGTTTACATTAAGAGGTTCCTGGGTCACATAAGCTACTACCTAAAACAAATCGGTTATGTGAACTCGCTTGTGAGTTTTGGACTGTGTGGGTCAAGGGTCTTTGCTAAGGGTTTTTGAGGGTGTGTGTACGAAAATAAGAACAACATAAAGAAACTGAGAATAGACAAGAATAGAGAGAGAGGGGCAGAGGCAAAATGCAAGACAACCAAGCAGTAGCTGTTGAGCACAATATGACCCTGGAAAAAGCTAGAGAACAAGCTTTCGGGTCTGATGTTGGCTAAAGAGGCTTGGGCTGTAAACTAAGAAATAATTACGTTTCTGGTTCCTCGTGGATTTGGAGAAGCAGGAATTTGTACATGCCTTGTGACTAAGATTGTATCTCCCACCCCCCAAAAAACAAAAACAAAAAAAAGACTATTATGAATTTCTCCTCCTAACTGGAATATCCCCAGGGCCCAAAACTTTAACTAGTTTACTCCTAGGGGAATACTGCGCATGTGCAGAATTTATGTCCCCTGCAGATTTCTTTACTTCCCTGAAGAAAAATTACTTTCTGACACGGAAGCAAAGGGAAGCACAAGAGCAGTTATGGAAACCTCCCCAGCAGTATGTTTCGGGTGGACAGAGCTGCTGGCAGAGAGGTAAGTCACTGTTGGGCAGGGGACGGGACTGGGGAAGACCCAGCTAGTGGCTCCTACCCTGTGCCGGGCTCAGCTATTATTCCTGACTGGGTTGGGGAGGATGAGGCTTCCTCTTCCCCTGCTGCATGTGTCAGACCCACCCCCAGATTTCTTCCCTGGCTGTAGGAAGCTCTACAAGCTGCATTTCCCTCCTCCCCCATGTGCTTCCTGCATCCATTGCTCCTCAGTTGCAGGGGGAGGGATCAATGTACAGGGAGCTGCTCCACCATACACCCAACCCTTGTGCATCCAGATCCCCTCATTCCCAGACCCTCCTGCCAGCCTCACTCCCCCTGCACCCAGAACCCCTCCTGACAAGTCCCACTCCCCCTGCACCTGGACCACCCCAACCAGCCACTTGCACCCGGATCCCCACCCTAATGAACCGCAACCATTTCTACCCCCATTGAGCTCCCACTCCCCCAGCACCCAGACCCCCTGCCACTCTTTCTCTTTTCCCCCCCACCACACACACTCAGAACCCACCCACTGAGCCCCAATCACCTTTACCTGGACCCCCTACAGAGTCTCATTACCATTACACCCAGCACCCCCCAACAAGCCCCTGTGCGTCCAGATCCCCCCTGCATCCGGATCCCCCACTGAGCTGCCCGCACCCAGATTGCCCCATACAGAACCTTCTCAACTCATACCTGGGTTCCCCCATGCTAAGCCCCTCCATTCTTGGATCCTGCGTTGCTGAGCTTGCCTGCCCATACTTGGGATGTTTCTGGGGCAGGCCCAGTCCTTGCTCTGTGTCAGGGTTGGGTGCAGCATCACTGCTGAGTCCGTGTTCTGAGGACAGCTGCACAGTGATCTCCCACCTCTGTTCACCCAGTGGTCTGTGCTCTCCAGTGCTACACTCGAGTCGCCACATTTATTTGACAAATATCTGCAGAATTTTAAAATACTGTGCAAAATTTTTAATTTTTTGGTGCAAATTTATAATTTCTTTGACACAGAATGCCCTCAGGAGTACTAGTTGCTCAGGTCAACAAGGGACGACAACAACAATTTGGAGAAGAACTCAGATTAAAGAATTTTTCTTTCAGTGGAGATGTGTCCTAATTAAAGTTTTTTGCCTGATAGTGTCTTGCTGTTTTTTAAAATAAGTATCAGGCAATTCAGTTATCCGTGAATGATCTCTCATTAAGATGAACCCTTTTTAGTGTCAATTTTCAGTTTTTGAGGTTACAGGGCTTAGAAGAGTTCCTCATACCTTCTTTTTATTTTATTTATTTATTTTTTTGGTTAGTAATTTCTATTATGGAAAATCAATATGTAAAGTGGTATATTGCTGTGCCCCTTATCCAACTCCCCTGCTTCCCACCCCCTTACCATGCCGCTCAGAGCCTGGCCAGAGCCAGCCATGCGCCGTGCTGCTCAGCAGGAGCTCGCAGCCCCGCTGCCCAGAGCGCTGGCGGCACGGCGAGCTGAGGGTGCGGGGGACAGCAAGGGTAGGACAGGGCTAGCCTCCCTGGCTGGGAGCTCAAGGGCTGGGCAGGACTGTCGGGCCATAGTTTGCCCACCTCTGCTGTAGAGTCAACATAAAATGAATTGAATTCTCCGTTTTTGTGCAGTTAACCAACATAATACTTAACTTAGTTCATTTGCAGGGCTATGTTCCGTCCTTGATTACATCTGCGAAAGCCCGTTTGGTTTGCAGAACAGATTCGTGCTGGTGATGTATGAGTCAGAAAGAACTACACTTGACTTTTACATCCCAGGTTGAGTTTGCAGAGCTGGCACTTAGGGGAAAAATGAACAAATAATTGAGTAAATATGATCTGAAAATCAGTGTAAACATGGAACCTCGTGAGGCATTTCAGAATTCCATTTTAAACTATTTTGTGTTGAAGAAAAATTTCTTGTTAAATTTCTTTATAGCAAGTCACATAACCAACTCCACTAATCACTTTGGAGCTGCATCATCATCACTAAGGATTTGCAAGCCAGCTTCAATCATTTGGAAAGCTTCAGAAGATGTTTGGCATCAAATTTTGATGGGTTGGTTCTTCGTTTACTTTTTGGCCATCTTTTTCCATTGCCTCTAGTTGCATCAGATCTTCATTGATTAGCTCTTCTCTGTGTGATTGCAGAAGTTGTGTAATGTCTGCTTCCTCCACCTCATCAAAACCTGCTTTCTTGGCCAAGCTGAGGATAAATTTCTTCATAGCGGGGACAACATCTTTAAATCCTTTTAAGTCATTGACACATTCAAGCCACAACTTCCCCCATGCACCATTCACATATGCCTGAGTAACTTCAGCCCAGGACTCACCAATGTTATTGATGCACCTCAGGATGGTGTAGTCATACCAAAATTGCAGAGTCATAGGTTTGCCTTCCCCATCGATGCCTCTGATGAGCGGGTTGAAAGTATGGCATAAGTAATATGCCTTAAATGTAGCGATGGCTCCTTGGTCCATGGGTTGGATGAGTGATGTGGTGTTGGGTGGCAGAAAGACAACTCTGACGTTTTCACACAGATCGTCCAAGTTGGTTGGATGAGCCGGTGCATTATCAATAAGCAACAAAATCTCGAAATCAAGATTTTCCTTGACACAGTATTCCTTCCCTTCAGGGATGGCATAGAGAGTCAGCCATTCTGAAAAAATAGCTCCAGTTATCCATGTCGTCTTATTGGATCTCCAAATGATCGGAAGGTTTTCCTTTGAAAGTCCCTTGAGAACTTGTGGTGTTTTGGATTGGTACACTGTCAGCGGTTTCATCTTCCCATGTCTCCGGCAGCATTACCACCTAGGCAATGTTAGGTGAGGCGCTCTTTAGCTGCTTTCAATCTGGGTGCTGTCTTTTCTTGGGAAATGTAAGTCCGCTCAGGCATCCTCTTCCAGTAGAGGCCTGTTTTATCAGCGTTGAAGACTTGTTCAGGGGAATAGCTGTCTTCCTCAATTATTTTCTTGAGATAGGGAATTTTTAAGCTGCTGCAGTACTGGCACTAGCCACCTCACTGGACATCTTGATGTTATGCGAGTGGATCAAACCATCCCTGACTTGCTGTGAACATCTGTCTGTGATCCTTCACCTTGGTCTCTCTTCAAATTGTCATACAAATTTTTTGCCTTAGCTCGTATCACTGGCAAACTTAGAGGTATGTTCCACTGATTTTGGTCTTCTCTCACTGTGGATAGAAGACACTCCATGTTTTCCAGAAACTACCTCTTGATCGACTTATTGTAGTAGCACTATGCAGTGTTACACACAGAGCACTAACCCTGATCTTGTCGGCATTACTGCGAATTGTTCTCTCACTGGTCGGAGTAAGACCTAGAGCGATGCCAATGTCTACCGCATGCTTGCCTGCATCAAAATGCCTTAAAACGTCTAATTTAGTACCCAAACTAATGGTTTTCCTGGTTTTCTTACTGCTAGTGGTACTGCTACTGCTAGGCACTCCACTATCACTCGCTGGATGTTTTTAACTCATGGTGCTGAGTGATACTTCTCCAGATGGCACATGCACATGCTAATCTTCACTCCCTTCAGCGTGGAGTGGTTGGGATCATGCAGCATCAATCAACTATTGAAAGGGAAATAATTTGGAAACCCCATGTCATTCTCCATGGTAATCTGTTCCCCTATTGGAAGCTGTGTAGGGTGACCAGATGTCATGATTTTATAGGGACAATCCCTATATTTGGGGCTTTTTCTTATGTAGGCTCCTATTACCCGTCTGTCATAAGTAGATAGGTAAGGGTTAATTTTCTTTTACCTGTAAAGGGTGACAAAGGGGGAACCAAACACCTGACCAGAGGACCAATCAGAGACCTGGATTTTTTTTAAGAGAAATGGAAACTTGGGTCTTTTTGTTTTCCTCGGGCGTTGATGGTAAAACAGCCTTTGTCTTCTAACTCCATTTCTCTCAATTCATAACTATTCAAGTTGAGTAACCAAAGGACGTAATCGGCCTGGATGTGCTTTGATTACTGTATTTACGATGGTGTTGATGCTGGACTGGTTTTAATTTAGGCTATCTTTTAAATCAGGACTGTCTTATTCCATATTTTCTTATAAGCGCTATCCTGTATTGAGTCTTACCTTAGAGTCTAGATGTTTTGTAGCGTATTTCATAAGTGTCTTTCTTTTATATAATCTCTTATATTGTGGGACGTTTCTTCCTATTGAGGCAAAGGTGAGAGGAATTCTGTGCCCGGAGCTCTGTACGTCTGTGACAGGCTAGGGGGGGAGGGAAAAGCCCTGTTCTGTGGGATAACTTTCCTATTGTTCCAGGGCGGAAAAGTTACGGGGGAAAGAAAGAGTAGAGAGAGCCAACAACTTGTTTTACTTGTGTTTGAGGTGTTTTCTTAGTGTATTGCACGAGCAAAGGGAGGGGTGAATCTTCTTGGTGAGCTTAACCAGGGTTAGAATGCATGCCGAGAAGGGAGTAGATTTCCTCGCTGGGGTTGTTTCAGGGTTTAAGATCGTCCATCAGCGAACAGCAAAGAGGGGAGCTGGGGGATGAATAGAGGACGACCCAGGGGGTCTGAGGTCTTGTGAGGGTACGCGGAATTTGGGAGGCAAGTTGGGGCGACTGGAGGGCTGATAGGAGCCAGAATCCTATCTGGTGGCAGCGAGATAAGATCCAAGCTGGTACAGGCTTGGGGGGAATCATAGTAAGCACCCAGATTTTGGACGCTAAGGTCCAGATTTGAGACAGACGCTTACCACACCCTCTACCCCCTGTCCTGATTTTTTATACTTGCTATCTGTTCACTCTACAGCCCTGTGGGTTTAGGCTAGGAATCAGTTTCACTTGCAGGTTCTTACTTTCACAGGAACCGTGCTGGAGGACCAAAGGCCTATCTTCCAGAGTGCCCTGGAAAAAACAGCTCTGCTGTACCTCCCATAGTAACCTGCACTCAGCACAGGGGCAGCACCGCAGCCTATGTAGCTGTGACTGTTGTAAAAGGAGGAAAATAACGTTTGCTGCAGGGCTGCGCCCCTCCCTGCTGTGTGCATGCAGGGGCAGAGAGATGCTGATGGCATTGAAGTGAATGGCAAAGCTCCCTTGGATATCAGACTGTCATGTGAGCAGGGCCAGGTTCTGTGCATACCTATGCAGCTTCTCCCCTTTGCTAGAGTGAAGCAGGCACTGAAACACTATTAACTTACTTTGGGTGGGCTGCTGCCCCCTGTGTTCTTACCCCTCTCCTGCGAAGGGGAAGCATGAATGGAATGTTGTGTATTCAGGTGCAAGACAGCAAGGCGGCACCGCCACTGTGCACCTCCCACAGCTGCTTTACAGGCAGCTGGTGGCCTTGGGCAGAGCCTCTGCAAGCTCTCGGCGTAGCACCTTATTGCTGAGAAGGGAGGAGGACAGCAGCTGGGCTGTAAAGCGACGGTGAATCTGGGGGGGCGGGGGTAGTGTGCACGTGGAGCGTGTTTACAAACATACCCCACACAGGCACAGCCCGCTGCAGACAAAGAGGCTGAAGGTGGCATGGAAGGCTAGGAAGTGCCTTGAGCAGCAGCAGCAGCAGCTTCCCCCATTGCAGCTTGGGTGCAATACAAGCACAGGTGCCAACTTTACCAGGAGGTGCTCAACCCCTGGCTCTGCCCCAGGCCGATCCCTTCCCCCAAGATCCCACCTTTCCCTGCCTCCTCTTGCCCCAGCTCCACCCCCTCCCCCAAGCAAGTGGCGTCCTTGCTTCTCCCCCAGCAGCCTCCTGAACAGCGCAAAACAGCTGATTGCAGCAGCTAGGAGGTGCAGGGATGGAGGGAGAGGGGGAAGCCCTGATCTGCTGGGGTGTGTGTGGAGGGGAGATGATGGGAGGGCTGCCAGCCTGCTGTGGTTCCAAGCCCCCACAAGTGTGGGTTTCTCTTCAGAGAATCCTGCAAGCAGTGCACAAAGCAGGTGGCCAAACAATGTTATAAGGGAGCACTGTGCAACTTGAAATTAGCACGTTCACTAACAGAACAGCAACGTAACAACATTAACCAGGAGAATGTTAAGTGAGGCGTTACTGTACATCTAAGGTCCTGCATAATGGTTAAGGATATTCTCTTGTGGAGGAAAATAAAACTGAACTTCAACAGGATGGTGGTTTTTAACATGAAGATGCCGGTGGATAGTGAGAGGAATATGGGAAATATCTACGACCAATCAGCACAGAAAAATGGTGCGTAGGTTGATGTTTTAAAGAAATGACGGTCATAATAGAGAAAATAATAGACGAGAATTAGCACAATATTGCTATTTCCACAAAAGCATTTGGAAGCAGATTTTGCTTTCTTCACACCATTAAATATTGCTGCTTTTAGGGATTTCTACAGCTGACCTAGCATTGCTGACATTTTGTCTAGATCTGCAATTTTTCCCTCAACGTGGAGACACCTCAGTATTGTGCAGTTAAGAATTCCCCTTCATAGGATATTTTTGTACAACATTTCCTATAATATTTTGCTTTTTTATTCAGTTTGTAAAATGAGTATCTTGCAAAAATATATGAAGCTAATTAAACATTTTCCTGTCAGAATCCAAGTTCTTCTTAAACAGAGACAACAGAAGAATCACACTGTAGTTCATTCCACAGAGGATGAAACATGTTTCAAGCTGCTGTGTTTAGCTCTGCTTAACCAGTTGTATCATTTTATCAATCAAATTTGCTTTCTAAAGCTTGCTTTAAGTAGACACCTCCAGGCATAGTACATGGCTTATAATAAACAAGTGCTATTTGCATTTTTAATAGGCTAAAATAAATGTGTTTTAACAGGAAACTCTAAAAACATTTTCAGCTGGTTTAAAAATTATTCATCATTGCTGTTAATACCCTTTTAGAAGTTTGATTAATAAAATTTATTTCCCTATCCTCTAGTCCTCCATACTGTGTAAATGGAATTGAAAGCTGCTTAGGAGCTTATGTGAAAAGAGTGGGTGATTCAGTCAGTCAGCATCCAAAAAACTGCCCATGCAGTTGAGACCCTTGTTGCCAGTTTTCATAGAAGCATAAAACAACGAATAGGTCATTGAGACTGGACTGTCCTATTGCTGCTGGAGATGGGTCCATGCAAGTGAGGAGTGAGACACATTGATAGGGTATTATAAGGGAACCTGACTCTATTTGTTCCCGTGCTGTGGTTAAATAGTTCATTTCTAGTGCTGTACCTCTGGTACCTTTCAGGGATATTTGACCTGCAAAGGACTCTTAAAAACTGTACACGTATCCCCTTTTTATTTTTGGGGTGGGGGGGGAAGATGGAGGCTGCTATAACCTACACAGAGAGAGCCTGCAATTTAAGTTAAGTTCTGCCTTTTTAAAGAACACTTAAGAAATACCAGTATAGATAAGCCTGCGAGTCTGTCACAGAGGTCATGAATTCCATGACTTTCCGGGACCTCTGTGACTTCCGTAGCCGGAGCAGTTGGTGCAGATGACCCCAGGGCCACCCAAGCAACTGGGGCACAGCTGCACCAGCCTCTGCCCAGGCAGCCCCAATGGCAGCGGATTCTGGGGGCTGCCGGAGCGGCAGCACCCCCCACACAACTGGAGCAGTGGCAGCGCTCCAGAAGGCTAGCATCTTCCCCCACCAACTGGAGCAGCAGGAGCAGTGCCCCAGGCTGGCACCTCTGCCCCCAGAGCAGTAGCAGCACTCCAAAGGCCCCCCAAAGCAGCTAAGATTTAGTCAGGGATATTTATAGCACAAGTCATGGACAGGTCACTGGCCTGTGAATGTTTTGTTTATTGCTGGTGACCTGTCTATGACTGAAAGTACCCAAGATAAAATCTTAGCCTTACTCATAGTGTGTGTTCTCTTAGATTTATTGGGGGTACAAGATGTCAATGGTTAAAGTTCTGGTGAAAATAAATGGATGTTAACAAAAACAAACTAAAAAGGCAAATTCAACTGTATTCCTAAAAATAGTTTCCCCTCACAGTTGCTTAGTTTTCACTGTCTTGTGTCAATATCAGTTCTCCATACATCATAGTCTTCCAGGATCCATAGGACCTCAATTTTTAATATGATAAACCAGTAGAAATGTATCTCCTCTACTCCATACTACTGCCCCTTTTTCTTTTTTTAAAATGGGAGGCGGGGGTTGACTCAGCTTACGGGGCTGCGTTTATAAAGCCAATGTCCTCCCTTTTTGGAGGACACGATTGCATAAAAATATATTTGGTTTGCAATGGAAATTATTTCCTTGACTACTTTCGAATTGTGCATTCTGTAAATACATGTATCAGCCTTGTAGAGATCAGCACAGTTCGGAACTCTTTTATAACGTTTACTCATTGTCCTATTGATTACAGTGAAGTTACTTATGTGAGAGTAGTTTGTTTGTTTTTTCAGGAATGAGCCTAGAATTTCTCAATTGAGCCAAAAAAAAAAAATTCTGTGTGACAGTGGTTAAATATTTTCCTCAAAGAGGTACAATCCAGTAATTTAGAACAGACTTCAGTAGTCCAAACAATTAGTTATAGCACATAAAATGTGGTTCCCACATCAAATATATGTAAAGAATGGCATGTGTTGTACATTACACTAGAAAGGAAATCTACCAGAGGCTCAGCTGTCCGATGGTATTCTGCTTCCAGCTGCTGCTTCTCTTGTGGTCCACACCCAGATTCCTTAGAAGGGTATTTGTGGTAATGGGCACGATGAGTTTATTCTAAGCAGCTTGTATTGTGTAGAGAGCCCAGATATTTCTTTCCAAACTGTAATAGGTTTAGGATAGATCAGATTTTGAATCTAAACTACACATCTTTATAATGGACTGATTTTTTAAAAAATAAAAACATATCAGTCAGTTAATTATTGGACTAATGGAGTTGTCACCTGACTTGATTTTTCATGGTATAGTCCCAAGTTTTGACATGGCTTTTTCATGTGCTATAAATAGTACTTAAAGAATATTGGAAACTTTTTAGAGTAGTTGGGGTGCAGCATAGTGGTGTAGTGCTATGTAGACTATTTGATGCAAAATTAAACACTTGACATTTGCTTGGTCTTGTGTCCATGTCACTTCTATAAACATTCAAGTACATAAAGGGTTATTACAAGGAGGAGGGAGAAAAATTGTTCTCAATTTCTGAGGATAGGGCAGGAACCAATGGGCTTAAATTTCAGCAAGGGTCCTTTAGACTGGGCATTAGGAAAAGCTTCCTAAGTGTCAGAGTCGTTAAGCACTGGAATAAATTGCCAGAGATTTTTAAGAGCAGGTTAGACAAACACCTGCCAGGGATGGCCTAGATAATACTTAGTCCTGCCATGAGTGCAGGAGACTGGACTAGATAACCTCTGAAGTCCCTTCCAGTCCTGTGATTGTGGCCACTGGGGATCGTTGGGTCTACTGGCAGAGGGCCTCACCACAGTGTAATTCACATCAAGCTTGATGCACTCATTGTCCCAACATGCTATTGTCATAGTACATACTTTACATAACTACTTTGAAATACCGTGTAAATTGGTGACATGGTGGTCCTGAAAATCACTGTGTGATATATGTACAGGTTGCATACAAAGTTATAGATGAGTGTGTCTTTCTTAAGACCGTGAGTTTCAGTGTCTAGCAGAGTTATGAATTTAAGCTTCCAGGCTTGTCTTTTGAAGGCATTGTGCATGTTTCCTTTGAGGATGGGGTCTGAGAGATCAGATACAGAGTGATCGCTTTGTGAAACATGTTCACCGGCAAGTGATAGGGTGTTGGTCTTTTATCATTTTTCTATGCAAGTTCATTCAAGAGTCTAATGCTTGTCTGGTTTCACCCACATAGATATTATTGGGGCATTGAGTGCACTGCATGAGGTACACCAAGTGTTGTGATAGGCATATGCAGGACCCGTGGATCTTGAAAGGTGTGCTGGGGCAGAGGGGTATTGATAATCATAGCAGTAGAGATGTGTCTTTGTATGTTTCCTGGATTTTGCAACTCCAAAGAAGCTTGTGGTAACAGCTGAAAGTGTCTAGGCACACACTGGAAAAATGGCATGATTACATAAGTGTTGGAAATTTTCTTCCTCTCAGTTGAGTGCTATTTCTCAGTGAAGAGTTCAAATTAAAAAGGAATGGCACTAATAGGATGCATATGAATAGAATTTGAGGAAAACACTAATGTGAATAAACAGTTTGTATGTATGTCTATATGTGTATAAACACAAAATATGTAATTCAACAAAACATTAAGGTTGCACAGTCTACTCCTAGGGGAAATATGCACACACTATTTTAAATTTCTGTAAAATTCTGCATATTTTATTTGTCAAAATAACACAATAATAATCACCCTGGTTTCAGTTATTTTAGTAATTTATTTAAATTACAATACAATGGATGGAGAATGGGAGGGTGAGCATTGGAGGAAATCCCCAACCCCCTCCCTTGTCTAATAGTAATGTAGCTAGGTTTGACCATTTATTTCTAGTTATTAGTCAACAAATATATGCAGCCATATGCTCAGTGATACATCACAGGCAATTAAAGAGCAAGTGAGGGCTGTGGAATCAAACTCATAATTTATGCTGGCTACTGACCATCTCCAACAAACAGTTCATGCAGCACATTTTGATAGGAAATTTTTTCAGTCCAAAACTTTAGACCAGGTTTAATCACTAAAGCACCATAAACATTTATAAGGCCATACTGTCCTTTGCACCACTCTAGCAATTTAAAGGAGCCTTAAAACTTGTACATCTGTTTGTGAATTTCCCCCCAGGAGTATAAAAGAGAATGGGAACAATTCACTATGGCAAGCACTGCTACATTCTGCTCTGCCTGCAGGACAGAGTGTGTCCCTCGCCTACCTCCTCAGAAACACGCCAAAGCCCTATCCTTCTGGGCCGAGCGTGCTGCAATAGTGAGTGTGAGAGGCGCAGTGTGTCTCTCTCACACACATGACTACCTAGTCCCCACACACACACACACACCATCCTTGGCAGTGATTTACATCTCCACTGGCTGCTCCAGGTACCTGAACCAACCTGCCTGAGCTGCTGAGGAGGGGCGCATGACTGCTCTTGCGTCTTCCCTTTGCTTCCCTGTCAGAAGTCATTTTTCTGCAGGGAAGCAAAGAAATCAGCAGGGGGCATGAATTCTGTGCATGCACAATGATACACAGTTCCCCCAGGAGTAAAAGTCAAGCAGTCACTTCTCATCCAACCTGCTTCCTTCCTGCGCAGATTGTTGCCCCCGTCTCTCCTCTCTTCTCTCCCTTGTCCCAGTCTCTTAGCTCAGTGAGTTCTAGTTCTCCCTTGCATGGCAGCTCCTCATTTTAATTTGGTGATTGTCCCCTTACCCATTTCCCTAATAAGCTCTCAGTTCCAACTTCTCTTTCTCATCCCCTTGGCTTCCAGTCCAAGGCTGCCTAGACAAGGAGACTGGGTTAGTTTCTCCTCCCCTTCCCATCCAGTCCCACAGATACCTTGTTCTAATCTACTCCCCTCCCCCCTGTTCATCTTTGGTCCCCTCTTTTCCACCCTGCCTGGGTGGTAGTGTGGGGTCACTGACATATATTCTACCCCCACACTAGTGTGCGCATGTGTGTGTGTATCTCTCTCACACACACACACACACACACACACACACACACACACACACACACACACACACACACTCACTCTTTTGAAGAGATATAATTTAATTTATCTTAGAAATGGGATGGTATTCCATATGTGAAAGTTCTTATGTGGAAGAATCCAGCTGTTTTGTACATTACATGATCATACCCTTGTTCTCACAGTCTTTGAGCTGAAGTGTAGATTTCTTCCATTTGAGTCTCACTAAACTAAATCAGAAGCTTGGGTGTTCTTGACAGCTTTGAGAGTTGCAAAGAATTAGATTTCTTGAGAAAATGTCTTCTCCAGGTTTTGGATTTAGTTACTAAAGTAACTACATGAACAGATTTAGCATCTTTCTCCTGCTGCTATACCAGTCATTGTGCAGCTTCATAATTAAACCAAACTAAGCTTCTATTTCAGCTCTCTTCTGCTGCTGTTGTCCAAAACACATGGAATTTGTTAGAGTAGTTTTTTTATTGCCTGGAAAGGAATTGGATGACTGCTACAGGCTGGGTAAAATATTTTATATTGACATGAACTTAATACTGTATCTGCTGAATAAATCACCTTACTGTTTTGTTTTTTTTTCCTGATTTTTGTGCCATAAGCTAGCTGTGCTGGCCAGAGCAGAATTAATATAGTCTGTGCTTAATTTACCTTTTGGTTGCAGTTCTGTCCTGCTTTCCTGGTTACCCTGTGAACCTTATGTACTTTTTCTGCCACTTGCATTTTTAAATTTATTTTCTGCCTCTCCTGCTAAAAGTAATAGGAGTTTTTCTTATTATTACTTTTGTTGTTGGCTTCTAAGAGGACCAATATTTCTTTGTATGTTGACTGAGTTGGCAGATTTTTGCCTAAATTAACAGGATGGTGGTGACTATTGTTTTGAGTAAATTATGCACCAGTGTTGATCTTTTCAGCACCTGATTGTTTTAGTAAATCTCATTTTTTGGTGTGTGAATCCAACTGCTTATTCAGACCATAACTCTCTAAACAGTTGTGATGATTTAAAAAATGTGCTGTTCTGAATTTGAATCTAACCAAATTTTCAAAATGATTATACAGTGCACTGGCTTTTTGTCCTGTGTTTAAAGTGTGGTTGATACATTTTCATCTCTTTTTTTGGTTGTATTTTATTTATTGGGACAAAGTGAATTCCTCTGATGTTAAACTTCAGTCTCTGTTGATAACTCAGGCATCTGTTGGAACAAACATTGGTTCATTCTTTGGCAGAGCTGATTGATATAAAAGCCATTTCTATTCATGCTTTACTGTGGCAGGCTTGAGTATTGTTGTAAAAATACAGGTAGCCTTTTTTCTTGGAATATTAAATGTTATACCCATTTGCTTTTGAAACAGAAGATGCCATCAGTTTTAAAAGCTTTGTTCAGGACAATGGTCTGGTCTTCAAAAGATGCAAAATGCTCTTCACTGAGAATTGCCTGTATGGATCTCCACTCCTGAGGGAACTGTATGCCTTGGTGTTGCGTTCTGAAACCATCTAGAAAGCAGTGACCCCTGGGGCATGCTCATGCTGTTTTACAGATCTGAACTTTGAGTATGCTTCTGTAAGGGAAGGAAGCTTACATAATAAAACAAGACCCTTACCACTTGCAATTCTTTTCTTACTGCAACAGATAGTGAATCCCAAAACTATTGCTTCAATCCAGTTCTCTGCATTGCTGTATTTCTTAGTTTGTAGCTGATGGAACTTTTATTTTTACACACACACACACACACACACACACACACACACACACACACACACACACACACACACACACACACACACACACACACACACACACACTTTGCTAATATATTGGTTAAATCTACGTACTTGCATGGTTTTTGTCTGTTGGTTATGGTAGATCTTGATTTTAAAAGATCAAAATTTAGCATATAATGTGACCCGTAAGACATGTACTTTCACACCAAGTGCCTGAAATATCTATGAGGTGGGCCCTCTGAAGGCTGCTCTGTCTATACTGCTTTTATCACTCAGGAGTTTCTTTAGTGGGACTGCATGTGGCTGCTTCTCAAGAAGGTGGCCTTAACAGTCGTGTTGACTGGAACTTGTTCCGTTTCCTCTATTCAAGGGATAGATAGTCTGTTCTCTTTATCCAGAACTGTATCAAACTACTGTGCTTAAAAAAGGCCAAAGTGCTGACACATGAATTAAGTCCTCAGATTTAAATCCTTTAAAAAAGACCTCAAATTCAGAATTGGGACCACATTTTTAAAGATTTGGTGCCTCTGTTTCTGGCACTCGAGAGGACTCATGGATTTGTGCTATTCCTTGCCTGTGGTTGAAAAGCATCCAATGGATGTTAGACCTGTGGTTTCTTTGTTTCAGGCTCTTCTGATGTGGCAGTTTACTTGGTGCCTGTCTTTGCCTTGTAGATGTTAATAGATGCATGTGCCATCTCATTTCTCCTGGGGAGTTTAGAAGATAAAAATCTCCTGCTCTGTTCTCTTCAGATTAGCAGATTTTCTCCTGCATTTTGGGAGGGAGGGACTTGTGCAGCCTGGAATGTCCTATTATTAGTTATTTTTCCTTTTGTCATAGGACATTGGTTTGTCTTCCACAGCCTTGGATCTATGACCTTAGATTCAATCTCAGGTCCATCTGTGATGTGATGTGATTGGGCCTGTCATGAACAGATAGTAAGAGTTAATAGAACAGAAGTACTTTATATCTCTTTTGACTGTAAAGGGTTAACAAGTTCAGTAAGCCTGGCTGTTACCTGACCAGAGGACCAATCAGGGGCAGGATACTTTCAAATCTTGAGGGAGGGAAGTTTTTGTGTGTGCTGTTAGTTTTTTGTGGTTGTTCTCTCTGGGTTCTGAGAGTGACCAGATGTGCAACCAGGTTTCTCTCCATTCAGGAGTCCAGAATAGTAAGTACTAGGTAGATAAGGCGAGTTCGGATTATGTTTGTTTTCTTTATTTGCAAATGTGCATTTGGCTGGAAGGAGTTCAATGTGTCATTTGGATTAAAGAGTTCAAATTTGTATTTTGCTAAAGGATTTAATTTGTACTTGTATACTTAGGCTGGAGGGTATTCCCAGTGTCTTAGCTGAAAACACCTGACCTATCCATCTTAATTTACAAAGATAATTTTTAGTTTTTCTCACTTTAATTAAAGCTTTCTTGTTTAAGAATCTGATGTTTTTTTATTTCTGGTGAGACCCGGGACTGGTCTGATCCACAGGATTTGTGGGAGAAAGGAGGGGAGTGGGGAGAGAAGTTAATTTCTCTCTGTGTTAGATTACTCTCTCTCAGGGAGATCTGGGACGGGAGAAGAAGGAGAGAAGGTGAATTTTTCTCTCTTCTGTGTTCAAACTCCTTGAATCACAATAATCTTCCAGGTTAACCAGGAGGGGATGCCTGGGAGAGCACGTGGGGGAAAGGGTACTTCCTTATGTTAGATCCAGGGATCTGGGTCTTGGGGTTCCGGCAAGGTTTTGGGGGGACAGAGTGTACCAGGCACTGGAATTCCTGGTTGGTGGCAGCGCTACAAGTACTAAGCTGGTAATTGAGCTTAGAGGAATTCATGCTGGTACCCCATCTTTTGGACGCTAAGGTTCAGGGTGGGGAATTATACCATGACAGGGCCTTTACCTGAGCTCTCTTGCAGCAGCGAGTCTGCCTTCAAGAGTTAGAAAGGGCTTATTCACCCTCTCCTAACGTCTCAGATATTGGATTATCCAGGCCAATCTGAAGAAATTTTGAGTCTTTCCCTTTGGAATTTTCTCTCACCTTGGAATCTACTATGATACCAACCATGCCTCTTACTGTTGACTCTTACACACCATAGCTCATGTGCAGTCAGCCCAAACACTCAAGTAGTATTTTACTAAGAGAATCATTAGATTCATTTAGATCACCCTTTTTAAAGCATTTGAGAGAGAGAATAACATTCTGCTCTCTTTGGGATGCATCTCCTCCATTTATCAGCCTAGACAATGACCTTATAAAGACATATGAAGACAAGGAACACATTGAGGATGGAGATGATCCTTGGGTATCATGGAAGATGACGTTTTTCTTCTACCTGATCAGACAATGGGACTTTGGCTTCCACCTGTCTTTCTGGTAACTGTGAATTATTTGCTTCTCTGGTAGAGGTCCTGGATATCGTACTGTTGTCAGTGGGAATAAAAAGGTCACCCCTGCTGTTCAACTTGCTGGAATTCAAGAAAAATGGGAAAAATGTTTTACTGATGATTTAAGGGTTATTGGTATCAATCAGGGCCTGTGGTTTATTTCAGTTTTGATCACTGTTTTGGGAAAAGAGCAAAAGATGTGGTCATCTATAGCAAGTATCAGAATAAGGATTTTGAATACACTCATTCTGTTCCAGAATCTTGTCTAGTCTTACACTTTTTTTGACAGCGATAGTGTATTAGTGGATGTCATGAAGTAGTAGACAATAGATCTTGATTTTTTTAGTAAGGCTTTTGACACAGTCCCTCTTAAAATTCTCATGCGCAAACTAGGAAAATGTGCTGTAGATAAAATTACTCTAAAGTGTGTGCACCACTGGTTGAATAACCACATTCAGACTAGTTATAATTGGTTTGCTCTCAAAGTAGAAGTCACATCTAGTGAGGTCCTGCAAGGGTCTGTCCTAAGTCTGGTGCTGTTCAATATTTATATTTATTATTAATGACTTGGATAAAGGAATGGTGAATATGCTTATAAAATCTGCAGATGACTCCAAGCTGAGAGAGGTTGCAAGCACTTTGGAGAATAGGATTGAAATTTGAATGGATCTTGATAAATTGGAGAGTAGATCTGAAATAAACATGATGAAATTAAGTAAAGATAAGTTTAAAGTATTACAGTTAGGAAGGAAAAATCAAATACACAACTATGAATGGGGGCTATCAGGCTAAGCTGTAGTATTGCAGAAGAATGTCTGGGGGTTATACTGGATCACAAATTGAATACGAGTCAACAATATGATGCAATTGTGAAAAAGGCTAATATCGTTCTTGGATGAATTAACAGACATTAGAGGTAATTGTTCTGCTCTACTCTGCACTGCTGAGGCCTCAGCTAAACTGATGTGTCCAGTTTTGGACATCATACTTTAAGAAAAAAATGAACAAACTAGAGAAAATCCAGGGGAAAGCAACAAAAATGATAAAGTTTTAGGAAGTGTTAAAAGTGGCAGTCTTTAATCAGTGAAAAGAAGACTGAATGGGGACTTGATTACAATATTCAGATATGTTTTAAGGGCTCTTATAAAAAGGACATTAATCGTTTTCCATGTCCATCAAGTGTAGGACAAGAAGTAATCATCTAAGGGTACGTGGCGGGTAGTGTTCAATGTATCGGGGATCGATTTATCGTGTCTCATCTAGACACGATAAATTAATCTCCGAATCGATGCTTGTACTTCACTTCAGTGGGAGGAGTAAGTGGAGTCGACGGGGGAGCCGCGGCAGTTGCCTCACTGCCGTGAGGATGGCCAGGTAAGTTGAGCTAAGATACTTCAACTTCAGCTATGCGAATAGCGTAGCTGAAGTTGCGTATCTTAGTTCGAACCCCCCAACCCCGCTAGTGTAGCCCAGGCCTTAATCTACAGGATGGGAGATTAAGGTTAAATAATAGGAACATTTTTCTAAGTGTAAGATATTTAAGTACTGGAATAGATTACCAAAGGGTTTGTGGAATCCTCATCATTAGAGGTTTTTAAGAACAAGTTAGACAAACATTTGTCAGGGTTTGGTCTTGGTTTGCTTGGTACTGCATCAGCACAAGGGACTGGACTTACTTGATGATCTCTTGAAGTCTCTTTCCGCCCTACATTTGTATGATTCTATATCAGAGAATCAAAGACTGGCAAGTCTGAGCACATAGATGTCCATAGCTCTCACTGACTTTGTTTACAGAGGTAAGAGTGCTCAGCACTTATGAAAATTAGACTTCAGGTGTCTCAAATTGGGCACCTGGGAAATTAGGAACACACAACTAGTGGCCACCTGTGAAAATTTTGGTTTAAGGGACTTGGCCAGAATTATATAAGAACTCTTATGGCACAGATGGCTATTTCTCTTGGATGGCAATCTGTTTTAACCACAAAACCATCCTTTGTATTCCTGCAGCCCCTGCCTCATTCACTATTCTCCTTCCAGCTTCCTAAACAAATGAGGCAGGGGTCCTGCAGACAACAGCCTCCTTCACCACATAATCCTGATTCATTCCTTGAACACTGTCGATTCAGTGCACTCATTGACTTGGGGGCGTTACAAAGTTAGGCTATCATGTAATTAAAGACTCTATTATAGTGCATATGCACAGACGAGTTGAATTAAAGTTGCATGGGTAGCCTACCTCTGCAACTTTAATGTTCTTTGAATTTAGGTTTTAAATGTAAGTTTAAAAAAAGGCAAAAACACAAATTATATTATATATAGTTAGTGACTAGGGATGTAAAATAGTGAACAGTTAGACGGTTAATCAGTAAGCATTAGTCTTACTGGTTAACCGCCCTAACCGTAAACCCCAACCCCGGGTTGGCCAAAGTGACTTCAGCCATGCTAGCCTGCCGGAGCAACCCCAGCTCCAGCTGCAAGAGTGGCTCCAACCCCAGCTGTGCCAGCCGGCTGGAGTGGCCCTAATGGTCAACCGGTTAAATGATATAATTTAACTGGTTAACTTGTTAAAACAATATTTACATCCCGTTATGACCCTCCATCCAATCATGCATCATCAGAATTTTGAACGCAGATTTTTCAGCATTGCAGCACACACACCTATTACTAGGAAAGGGCTTGCAAAGCATAGACTTATCAGTTATATATGCAGTTTACAGTGTACAGTATACCTGCACAAAGATTTAGTAGGTTCTTTCTGTGGTTCAGCATGGCGAAGTGACTAAGAATTGTGTCTCACCATATAGAGATCTAGATTATATTCATAGTTTGTATTAACTCTCAGTGGGATCTAAGGCCTTGCTGAATAATTAAAGTTATAAAGAGCACAGAATTAACACCAGTCAGTAGAAGTAGTGAGTCTAGAGCTCATAATCTGCTGGTTCCCAGTCCTGTACATTTTCCTATAATTCAGAGGTTATTTTGGTCAGTGTTTGTCCCATGTCGAGGTACATTGTGTAGCATGCTGAAGCAAGATGTTGGATGTACAATATTAATATAATTTTGAGGAGTGTTGGCAGCAACCTTAATGATTTTGTGTACTGAGCAAATCACAAATGGGAAATAGTAATTTTCAGTAGCCTGGCCAAATCTGAGTAGGATGTCAGGGAGACAGGAACTCAGGCCCATCCCCCATCCAGGTTTCAAAATCACTACTGTAAACCATTGAGTCATCAGAGCTCTTTCTCGAAAAAGTGTATAATGAAAAGTATTAGGTAACCTTAATATCAGAGTTGTTGCTATTTTCTTTATAATAGGCACTGAATAATCAGGACTATAGCTCAGTTGATTTTCTCCACCCTCTTCCGTTGTGCCCTCTGGGAGTTATTCAACCATTTCACCTGCATGCTCCATTTCTCATTTCTTGGTCTTTTTAAAATTGTCATCTTGATTTCTTGATCATTTCATAGTGGGATAAAACAAAGAAGATTCACTGAGTCTAGCAGTGTTTTGTTTCTGAACCAAATGCTAGAGTTTTGTGGAAATGTATGTATTGTGTGATATTTGGTTGCTTTGTTACAGAAATTTGTGGTTTAAGTGGCTTAATTTCTTACTGCTGAGAGATGCTTATTTCAAAGAGTAGCTAATTGATCAGTGAGACGTGTATCATTCTCTTGTTTGTGAAATTGATCTTTATTATAGACAGCGTTGTAAAAACAAACAAAAAAAACAACCCAACCAACATTGTCATCAGAGTAGATGGAAAAATCCTTAAATGAAAATTATTTTCAAGGACCCAATCATGTGTCCCCAGGCAACTCCTGGGCCCTTGCCTGGCTGGGAAAGCCATAGGTGACTGGTTTATAAGAATGGTCCTATGCTTCAGGATCTGATCCATTTTTCCCTGTCCAGTTCCAGTTCCTGCTTGACTTGGAGATTTGGGATGAATTCTCTTTCCTCTTCTCCTCCTCCTTCCCCTCCCCCCTGGTCTTTTTAAAAAATCAGTGGAACAAAACAAACATCATTGAGACATCTGCTGATATGGAACCTCAGATTACTGCAGAAAGTCAATAGTGATACATTTTTAACATAATGATGGGGATGACCTTCACTGCTAGACGTAAATATGATTGTGGGCCATAATTTTTCCATAAGGAAAGGGAATGCTGCTTATTACTAGGGGAACTGTTTCTTTCGTAGATGGAGAGCAATTTTTAACAAAAGGCCAGTGGCCTTCATTTAAGTTATTGTTATGATTTATTATTTGTGTTTTAGCATTTAGGAGTAGGTCTGTCAATTAATCACAGTTAATGCTTGCGATTAACTGAAAACAAAATTAATGCATTAATTTTTTTAACGTATTAGTCACATACCTCTGGGCAGGGAGGGAGGCATCAGCTATGGAGGGACCTGTCAGTGTCTGGTCAGGTGCAGTAACCCAGGCCGCCACTGGAGGGTGGGAAGAGAAGAAGTGGTTCCCATCCGAGCCCTGGTAGAGAGGGAGGAATCCTGAGCCCTCCATGCCCCATTGACCCTGGCTGTTTCTCCCCTCCCCTCTTCTATGCCTCATTTACCTGGGCTGGCCCCTCGCTCCAGGGACACCCCTCCATGCCATTCCCTATTGTCCTTGGCTGGCTCCTCGCTCTGGGGACAGATCCCCCGCCCCCACTGGGCCGCATTGCTCCCGGCTGTCTCCTTGCTCTGGGGACCAACCCTCCTCCCCCACGCTGTGCCCCAATGCCACTGGCCGACCCCTCGCTCTGGGGACCACCCCCTGCACATGTGCCATGCCCCCAGCTGGCCCCTTGCTCCTGGGGCTCCCTCCACATACACCCCTCCCCTGTGTGCTGTGCTCCAATGCCCTCAGCCAGCCCCTCACTTTGTGGGGGCGGGGACCTGGTGAGCTCAGCCTCCCTGCACCAGCTGCTCCTCCCTTGCTGCATGCGGAGTCCCTACGGTAAAATCCACCCTCCTTTGCAAACAAGGGCTCGCTCAGCTGAAGGGAGCCTACCTAGCTCAGTGAAAGGAATTTAAAATGAGTTTAATTGCTCTGCTTAACAGTATGATTAAAAAAATTAATCACGGTTAATTGCAATTTTAATCACTTGACAGCCCTATTTAGGAACTCTTGTCATGAACCAAGACCCCATTGTACTGCCCCAAACAGCTTACAATCTAAGTATAAGACTAGAGAAAATAGATGGATACAGAAAGATGGGAGTATAAGGAAACAGTGAGACAATATCGGTCACCCTGATAGTTACCTGTGTGCTGTGAATTTTGGGTGTGGTGGCACTCTAAAGTAAACTGCTTTTTGTTTTGGGATTTTAGTGTTCATCAAACAAAATTTTACAAATATCAGGTAAGTGTTTATATTCAAAAACCGAAAAAACATTTGGCTTTAACTAGTTAAGCTGAAATTGACATGCTGGGTTTCTGCCTCAAACTGAAGGGTTTTTTTTTGAAAATTTAATCCAAAACAGTCAGCATTTCCAAGTATGAGGAAGGGAAAGAGATGCTTTGCCCATTTAAAAAAAAAGTTCTGATAGTTTCTTTTAACAGCCTCAGCGCCCCGAGGCAGGATCTGGGGCTTGAAATTTGGTAGTGGTGGTAGACTTCATATTAGAGATGCCTTTTGCCATCTCTGTGAAAATTTCCCCAAATTTGGCCAACTTATAGAACAGGGGTTCTCAAACTGGGGGTCGGGACCCCTGAGGGGGTCACGAGGTCATTACATGGGGGGGTCGTCAGCTGTCAACCTCCACTCCAAACCCTGCTTGCTTCCAGCATTTATAATGGTGGTAAATTATATTAAAAAGTGTGTTTAATTTATCTGGGGGGGCACACTCAGAGGCTTGTGATGTAAAAAGGGTTGCCAGTAAAAAAAATTTGAGACCCACTGGATCTTGGAAAAATTGCCGTTCACACATACTCACTAGAGTAATCCTATTTTAGCAACTAGCCTCTCAGAAGATTCTGTCCTCACTGAGCATTCTTTAGCCTCTCTGTTTCTAGTACTGATCAGACTACATCTCCACCATCCTTGCAGATTGATTGAGCTTGCTCCTGTGTGTAAGTGTGTGCCTCCACCATCCTAACCACAGAGCTGGGACTGGAAGCCAGTGGAGTGGGAAGAGGCTGGGACTTGGAGTTAGAGGGAGAGGAGTTTGGCACTGGGATGAGAAGTGTAAGGAGTGAAGATGGGATTTGTTAGGCAAAGAAAATGGGACTGGGACAAGGAGCCGGGGGGGTGGGGTAAGAGGGAAGAAAGAAGAGAGAGGAGCTGGACAGAGACGGTTTGGGGGGTAGGGGCCAGAATGGGCAACAGAGACTGTGCCCACCAGAGAACACTCCGCTCTGCAGACTGGAATTGAATCCAAGTTTCCTGAGTCTCACCATTCCTCTTCTGTCAGCACATAGCTGTTGAACTCACTGGCAGTGTTGTCATCCCCCTCTCGACCTGGTCCACATGGAAGATGACAACCCAGTATTGCTATCAGTTACTCTATTAGCTGAAATGCCCTGGGTCTGTGCAGTTCATCTATGGTTCCAATCTTGCTGATGAACCATATGGATATTAATATGATGCCACATATTGGAATTTCTGGGTGTGTTTTTCAGTTTGCTTTTCTAAAAGAGCTAACAAATTACAATGAAGTTGCCAGTGCACATACATTATGTCAGTCTTTAACTACAAAATCACACACTATGTTTGAGTGCTTGACCTTGCAGCTTAAATGTTCTTTTAACTTAGTTTTTGTGTGTATGATTTAGGTTTAAATAGCCCAATACCCTCTACATCATCACAGGAAGGGAGCCCCAATTTGCTCCTCAAGTCTGACTCCTGCTGCCTCCTTCTCACTAACCCCCATAGATTCAGTATAATGAAAGTTCCAGTAACACTATACGTCAGTTAATTTTACAGTATACAATTAAATCACTATTTAGGATCAGCTTCAAGAAAAAAAATTTGTGTCTAGGCACATACATTGTGAGTAAAAGCCTATACAGGGCCCCATAATCCATGGAAGAATTATTTTTCTTCAGGTCAAATTATATGTGGTTCTGTGAATTCAAATATAAAAACCTTTCCAATTTTTAGATGAGCAGAAATGCAGATATATTTATTGTATATTCCATTTTAGAATGAGAGAATTTCTTAAAGAAACATTCTTTAGAAGTACCTAAATGAGAAATTAGGAATCTGT
The DNA here is from genome assembly GCF_003597395.2 of Chelonoidis abingdonii. Lineage (NCBI taxonomy): Eukaryota > Metazoa > Chordata > Testudines > Testudinidae > Chelonoidis > Chelonoidis abingdonii. The sequence goes on from NC_133772.1 coordinate 86,046,625, forward strand.
TAAATTCCTAGCTGCTGAATTTAGGGAATAATACCCATATTAAATTATAAAAGTTGTCTTGGTTTATTAACAACAGTCTTTTGAACTGGTGCTGCTTTGCTGCTGCTGCTGTTGGTGTTCTTCATCTGTTATAATTGCATTGAGAGTGGCCATTATTTCTGCTCCAAAAATAAGTGAACAGCGGAACTGTCACTTGAATTAAATGTATTTGTGCAGAGCAAAGGCAAGTGCTTTATTTGATACCTATGTGGACAAGAACAAAAGTACCAGACCTTTTAAGACATTCCTATTAGGATTGTAGGTTTGGGACCTGAAAATGTTCTACAAATGAGCAAATGCCAAAACATGCATCACCTAATTGCTTAAATCAAATCCATCAGTTCTTGTTTCTGCCCCACATCCCATCAGTCAATGAAATCTAAAAATTCTTGCCTCTCTTTGATTCCCCTAGCCCTCCTTGGTCTCTGTTGCTCCTTTTACTGTTTGTATTTCCCTGGGATATTCCCTTCCAAAGCTCTGGAGGGGCCAACAGCATTTCTCCTCTCCCCTGCCCTATGTTATGTGCTGGGAAGTGCACCAGAATCTTGCTTCTTTCCTAGCCTACCGTGGAGATTTTTTCCTATGTTACTCTTGCTGCGTGTTGTAGCGGGAATTTCTACACTGCATCTGGAGGCATGTCTGCCAGCCCAGGTAGGTAGATGTGCACTAGTGGGGCTCAAGCTTGTATGGTAAAAACAGCAATGTGTACTTTTGAGGTTGGTCGAAAGCTTAGAGTTTAAAGTCCATATGCTCCCCTAGACCACGCCAGAATGTCCACATTGCTGTGTTTAGTGAGCTAACTTGAGCCTGGCTGGAGTGAGCCTGTCTACCCAGACTTGAAGACTCACTCCTAGCACCAGTGTAGACATACCCTGAGAAGCTGCAGGAGATTAGGGAGCCACTTGGGAGTCTAGCAGAGGTCACATGAAATTGGGAACCTTTTGGGGAGACTAAACAGGTATGCCAAGGCCATCAACTTCCAATTGGTCTGAGCAGCCATTATTGATTCATGTTGGAGAATGAGAAATTCCTGCCTTCCCTCCAAGTTTTGAGGCTCATTCTACAAAATCATTTCCATTTCTTGGTAGAGAGGAATAGAACTTTTCAGAGTTGTGAGTTGTATCAGTCATCTTTTATAGTCACTTCATCTCTTGGCCTCTGTTTTTCCATCTGTAAAATTAAAATGTTTACCTCCATCTTGGGATGTGGTGATGTTTAATATTTATATAGTATTTCCTCCCATTCCATTTGAACCCAAAATGAAGAAAAACAAAAATAATGAAATCTAACTGAATTCACAGAAGAACTTGCTACTGTTTTCTCCATTTGTTCCTCCCTTTCTAGACATTTTTTAGTTACCATAACAACACAAGGTAGTTTGTTAAATATTTCCGTTTCGTATTTTAGTTTCTGTGCTGCTAAGGAGATAGTCTCCCCCTCCCCCTTTCCTCTTTATGTTTAAGAGCTCATAATATGCAAAATAATAGATGTTCTAACTTAGGCCAAAATGTGATCATTCTAATAATAGTTAACAGACCTGTGAAAGTTTAAACTGCAAAACATAGGGAAGCACTTCAGTGTAGGTTCTCCCTTTTGTCTTTATGTCATCAAATGAATTGGGATGTATTGTTTGTTAGTTGGTAGATCTGTGTTGAGGCCAAAAATATTTCTTCATTAAATTGCCCCAAATTTGGTATTTTAATCTTTTTCAACATAGCTTAAAAGACTCAATATACTTGAGACTTTGACAAAAATTCTAAGATTTGATAACATTGCAGTATCTTACCCTTGAACTACTTATACTGCACTGTCTCTTTTACCAATCAAAATTATACTGCAGATCCATTGTTCTAAAATATTTATCCAAAATAGGTTGGGAGAGAGGAATTTCTAAGTTAACATGTTCTTCTACCTCTCTCAGTGCATGTTATCTGCTTGCCTTTTAGCTCTTTGGACAGGCACTGTCTGAATAATTGTATGGTACAGCAGTTGAACGTGTGAGTGGTTAACAAATAATTTTGTCTGTATCTTGAACTGTGTGTTTGGCAACCCTTTGTGTGTGAAGGGTATGAACAAATGTGTACCAAACTTTTGTTTGTAGTGGATTGTTCTGTAGTGGTTAGTGCTGAGCAGCTGAATGTGATGGTAGGAAATAAGCATGATTGCTTTGTATGGTTTTGTAGTGAATGGAGCTCTCTATTGGCTTAATTTCAAATTTCTAGAAAGGATGTATCTATTTAGAGCTCAAGCCAAAATGCTAAGTTATGACTATATACAAGAAAGCAAACACTGTGCTTTGATTTATGCACCAAACTGAAACAGAGGGAGCCTAGAATTCATGCAGCAAACTGATGACTTAATAAATGCAATGAACATCGGGTTAGGTTATTTGATTCTTAGCTTCCAAAATTGAAACTAATGCTTTGTATATAAAGTTATTTACTCCCTTCAGCACATTCTAAAAATCTAATAATGCCATGTTGACTTCTGTGCCATGTTGACTATGTAGAAGTTGCAATACTTACAGAAAAACAGGTTTCCTTTACTCATAAATGTGTAAAATGTCTGTCATAAGGTTTAAGAAAAAATGCTTTGTTTTATCAAGTAACAAACAACTGATCAGAACTAAACAAGAATAATGTCATGTTTTCTCTGAAATTAACGTGTCATCCCTTTATGAGATTCAGACATTGTCTCATTGGATTCAAAATTTGTGATCAAAGAACATTCCAGGACTGTTCTATATTTAAAACATAACAAAAGGATTAAAATATGTATTTTTGTAGAGGACTTCTCAAGGACCCTTGTTCTGTTAATCTAACTTTTTCCACTTAATTTTTTGGTTTTAAGAATTGTTATTCCAACATGTTTTATAGTTCTTGATATAGTAATTGAAATCACCATGGCTCCTACTTTCAACTGTAGCCTCCTCAATATTATTTTAAATCATGCTGAATAGATAAGCAGACTCCTTTTGCCAAGAGACATTAACATGACGCTGCTGCAGTTTATTTGGTAGTACTTACATAAAAGTAAATGCTGAGGTATAAATAAATGCCTAATAGGTTTCTGTGGGATTGAAACACAAATAAATATCCTCTTCATAAGATACCTTCCTCTTTCATTTGAGGTTTATCTTTAATGAATTATCATATCTTCAGGATATTCATGGGCATAATTATCATAATGTCTCCAAAATCATTTTTTTTTTGTTTTTACATGCAGTTCTTCCAGTTCTAAATATTTAAAACAAAGACTCACTTGGAAGAAATATTTGATAAATATGAAGAGAATCAAAAGGTGCTAGACAAAATGTCACTTTAAAAAAGATGATTTTTCTAATGTGTTAACTTACACATACCCAGAGTTCAAAACCTTTTCTTTACAAGCCAGGGTGGTTGTTTTTTAAAGCATTCACTCATCTCAGCTTCAACTATTCAGTGACAGGCAAGAGAACTTAATCTGGATTAAATAGAATACAAGAAAATTTCTTCTACAATATCACATTTTCCTTTGTTTTTATTGTCTAAAATATAAATGTAATCGTTTCATGAATGGGGATAGTACATCTCTCTGTATTTATGTTAGTTTCAAGAAACAGGAGATGGGGGAAGAACAGAATAATACTAACAAAAGCAGGATGGAGGGGGGTATAAATTTCTGTATAGACAACAATTATGAAGTGCTTAATTTTTTTTACCCTTCTCTACTCGTGTGTAAGTTTGTACTGAAATACTTTTCCCTGTGAAGGAAACCTTCCCTGATTCTAGGATTGTCAGTGTTATATAATATGATAATAATAAACATGTAGAAATGCAGCATCAACAGTTATTAAAGTACGTCATTTTAAGTGAAATCCAGGTCCCACTGATGTGAGTGACAACATTCCCAGTAACTGCAGTGGAGCCAGGATTTCATCTATTGTATTCCAAACCTTTTTGCTTCTACAGCAGGCTACCACTGCCCATCTACAATCAGGTTTCTCATCTTCCCCATCATCTACAAAATCCTGTGTTCTGTACAAATCCTGCGTCTTGGCAGGGGGTTAGACTAGATGCCACTTGCAGTCCATTCTAACCCTGTCTGCCTGTCTAGAACCAGGATCTTCTATGTTCTCCATATTTGCAGGCTTCCTTTGCACTCTCCCAGTAAAATCAGGTTTCTCTTGAATCACTACAATATTTTTCTCCCTTATCAGCCCTCTGATTAATTTCTCTCCCTCTTCACTCAAAGTCCCCTTTCCAAACTGTCTGCTGCTATTTTCTCATTGTAAAGGTGCCTAGAATCTATCTGAGACCTGGTCTACACTACGACTTTAGGTCAAATTTAGCAGCATTACCTCGATTTAAGCCTGGACCCGTCCACGCGATGCAGCCCTTTTTTCGACTTAAAGGGCTCTTTAAATCAGTTTCTTTACTCCACCTCCAATGAGGGGATTAGCGCTGAAATTGGCCTTGCCAGGTTGAATTTGGGATAGTGTGGATGCAGTTCGATGGCATTGGCCTCCGGGAGCTATCCCACAGTGCTCCATTGTGACCGATCTGGACAGCACTCTCAACTCAGATGCACTGGCCAGGTAGACAGGAAAAGGCCTGCAAACTTTTGAATTTCATTTTGTTTGGCCAGCATGTTTGCAGAGCTCACCAGCATGAAGTGCACATTGCCCAGCCCGTACTTTGTGAGAAGTCTATGACAATGTCCCTCTCGTCACCGCGCTGCTGTCGCCTCCTTGCCTGGTTTTGCGCGAAACAATTGTCTGCCGTTGCTCTGATGGAGGGAGGAGCGACTGACGACATGGCTTAAAGGGAATTAAAATCAACAAAAGGGGTGGCTTTGCATCAAGGAGAAACACAAACAACTGTCACACAGAATGGCCCCCTCAAGGATTGAACGCAAAATCCTGGGTTTAGCAGGATCATCCTGTGATCAACCAACCAATACTCCAAGGTCCTTCTCCTCCTCTGTTGCTTCGAACTGATGTGTCCCCAGTTTATAACTAAAATTCTTATTATTAATCCCTAAATGCAAGACCTTGCACTTTTCACTGTTAATTTCATCCTATTCTAGAATACGCAACACTAGTGAAATCCTCCAGCCTGACATTCACCCATTGAGGACGACCGTTGTAGTCTCCTCTTTTAACCAGTTCCTTATCACTCTTTAAATTTTCATATTGATCCCATCTTTCCAATTTAACGTAATACACCCATGTGAAACCGTGTCAAATGCCTTACTGAAATCGAGGTAAATTAATCTACTGCATTTCCTTTGTCTAAGTATCTGTCACCTTCTCAAGGAGGAGATTGGGTTGGTTTGGCACGATCTACCTTTTTGTAAAACTATGTTGTAATTTGTCCCATTACCGTCAACCTCATGTCCTTAACTACTTTCTCTTCAAATTTTTTCCAAGACCTTAATACTACAGATGTCAAACTACAGGCTATAAGTTACTCAGATCACCTTTTTCCCTTCTTAAAGATAGGAACATGTTAGCAAATTCTCCAGTCCTACGGTACAACCCCTGAGTTTACCGATCATTAAAAATTCTTGCTAATAGGCTTGCAATTTCATCGTGCAGTTCCTGTAATTTTTGGATGAGCGATTATCTGGCCCTCCGATTTTGTCCCATTAGCTGTTAAGTTTGGCTCTACCTTTCAGATGTGTAATATCTACCTCCATATCTCATTCCCATTTGTCATCCTTCCATTTGATGGCAAGATCACTGGGAGGCAAATATGAGGGGAAGGAATCCAGGAGAGCTAGCTGTATTTTGATAACAAAGCCTGTATGAGGCGTAGGAACAAAACCATCCGTGTCGCAGAAAGAACAGCAAAACTATACGCACGGACCACTTGAGCTTAATAGATAAATCTTCAGTGAGCTTAAACACAAAAAAGGAAGGACTTGCAGAAAGTGGAATTGGACAAGAGATAGGAGGAGTATAAAATATGCTCAAGCATGGCAAGGGTTATAGTATCAGGAAGGTCAGCTGCAACTGGAGTTGCAGCTAGCAAAGGGATTGAGGTAACAAGAAAGGGCTTTCTACAGTATGTTAGCAACAAGAAGTAGGTGAGGGAAAGGTGTGAGACTCTTACTGAATGGGGAGGCAATCTATGACAGATGATGTGGAAAAAGCTGAAGTACTCAGTGCTTTTTTGCTTTGGTCTGGCAGACAAGTCAGCACCATACAGCTGCACCGGCATCGATATGATGCGGAGACGAATGAGCAGCTCTCAGTGTTGAAAGAACAGATTAAGGAATATTTGAAAAGCTGGACATACAAGTCCATGGAGGTGGATCTAATGCATCCGAGAGTGTTGAGGGAGTTGGCTGATGTGATTGCAGAGCCATTGGCCATTATCTTTTGAAAACTCGTGGTGATCAGAGGAGGCCCTGGACAATTGGAAAAATGCAAATATAGTGCCCATTTTTAAGAAGGAGAATCCGGGGAACTACAGACCAGTCAGCCTCACCTCTGTCCCCAGAAAAATCATGGAGCAGGTCCTCAAGGAATCCATTTTGAAGTACGTGGAGGAGAGGAAGGTGATCAGGAGCAGTCAGCATGCACTGGCTCTGTGGATATGGGGAAAGCAGTGGACGTGATATATCTTGACTTTAGCAAAGCTTTTGATACAGTCTCCCACAGTATACTTGCCAGCAAGTTAAAAAAGTATGGATTGGATGAATGGACTATAAAGGGGATAGAAAGCTGATTAGATCATCGGGCTCAATGGGTAGTGATCAATGGCTCTGTCTAGTTGGCAGCCGGTATCAAGTGGAGTGCCTCTGGGGGCTGGTTTTCTTCAACATCTTCATAATTATCTGGATGATGGGATGGATTCCACCCTCAGCAAGTTCGTGGATGACACTAAGCTGGGGGGAGACGTAGATACACTGGAAGATAGGGATAGGGTCCAGAGTGACTTAGACAAATTGGAGGATTTGGCTAAAAGATATCTGATGAGGTTCAGCACGGACAAGTGCAGAGTCCTGCACTTAGGGCGGAAGAATCCCATGCACGGCTACAGGCTGGGGACCAACTGACTAAGTGGCAGTTCTGCATAAAAGGACCTGGGGATTACAGTGGACAAGAAGCTGGATGTGAGTCTACAGTGTGCCCTTGTTGCCAAGGAGGCTAACAACATATTGGCCTACATTAGTAGGAGGATTGCCAGCACATCGAGGGAAGTGATTATTCCCCTCTATCTGGCACTGGTGAGGCCACATCTGGAGTATTGTGTCAAGTTTTGGGCCCCCCCACTACAGAAAGGATGTGGACAAATTGGAGAGAGTCCAGCAGAGGGCAACAAAAATGATTCTGGGGTTGGGACACATGACTTATGAGGAGAGGCTGAGGGAACTGGGTTTATTTAATCTGCAAAAGAGAAGAGTGAGTGGGGACTTGATAGCAGCCTTCAACTATCTGAAGGAGGGGTCCAAAGAGGATGGAGCTAGGCTGTTCTCAGTGGTGGCAGATGACAGAACAAGGAGCAATGGTCTCAAGTTGCAGTGGGGAAGGTCTAGGTTGGATATTAGGAAAAACTATTTCACTAGGAGGGTGGTGAAGCACTGCAGTGGATTACCTAGGGAAGTGGTGGAATCTCCATTCTTAGAGGTTTTTAAGGTCAGGCTTGACAAAGCCCTGGCTCAGATGATTTAGTTGGTGTTTGTCCTGCTTTGAGCAGGGGGTTGGACTAAATGACCTCCTGAGGTCTCTTCCAACCCTAATCCTCTATGTTTTGATGTGTTTTTTTTAAGTCTTTAAACAAATATAGTAGTTAAACTCTACATATGGTCATCTTCTCTTAGGAATTAGCATCAAGAAGTACTTACTAATTTCTGCCTATACTTAGTGCAATTTGTAATAGTGATTTTTTTTTAAATATTCCTTTTTAAAAAGACCACTCATTTTGTTGTTTAAAGTAACTGACTTGTTGTGTTTTAAACATTTCCATCATCCTTTAAGCCACTGGGGCAACAGAGAGATTTTTACACTTCCATGGAAAAGGAGAGAAGCTTGAGAGTCTTTTTCTTCTTTTAACTTCATCAGAAATCCTATTTACAAGATGTCAATTGATGTATTTGTTAGTATTATTATATATTTTCTCCTTGATATTTTTAATGGTCATATTCTGCTTTTTTTCCAGGTCATATGATTCATTGTATGGATGCTGAAGCTTAGTTCTGTGTATTAGCCAACATGCCATGAAACGATAGTAAGTTTTTTGCCTTTTGCTTAAATCTGCTTTTTTGTAAGCTTTTTTTAGGTGCTAAACAAAGGCCTGTGATACTCATGTAGAATCATTTTGCTCCTTGTTAAGTGAAAAGTTTTACTACAGTATTCTAAGATACCAAGCTGTTGAAATGGAAAACAAAAATAGCATTTTGTGCCATCGATTTAAACATAAATGTGTTCAACTAGATTGGTTCAGTTTAAATCTGGACTTTCAAAGTAAAATCTGGACATTAGCACACCACAGAGTTGATTAATTTCACCTTCTGTCAAATTGTACGTTGCTTAGGCAGTTCACTGTAAATGCTAATCTCCATTTTATTTTTAGAAAACCATTAGTCTCTCAGGGGGGAATGTGGGAGTAATTGTCAAAGCTTAGCAAAGGACTGCTATTAAACCAAATTGCCAAAGCAGGTGTTGGGTGGGATCCCCTTCACTCTTATCAGTTAGCTACTAGTGGTTCTACATTTTAAAGATGTGTGAATAAAGCACCCCTGTCATGAAGAGATTTAATAAAATCTTCCTTTTCTTTTGGCATCATTTGTTAGTGGTGTTTTTGACAAGTATCTGTTTCTGTGTCTTTGCCGTGTTGTGAGTGCATGTGAATTTGTACTCCGTACTTCCTGTCATCTCTTCTGTATTTGACACTTCGATGTTTATATTTTTGTGTCTTTAACAAAATTCTTCATAACTAGTATGGGAAGATGAATTAGTGAGGAGGGTGCACGGACTAGGGGCTGTGGAAGTTGGGCATTGGAGCTGAGCTGCTTTTGGGCAACAGTGGCCAGTAGTATAGGGAGGGAGGTGTGTAGGGAATAAGGAGACAGCTTAGCTTCCTCAGCTCCCTGAATGTCCCCTTAGTTCATTGAATCTTTTCTCCATATCCTCCTTCCTCTGCTCCCTTACATGCCAACCCAGTCAGTTGCCCTAAATCCATGAAATCTAGAGCTTGTTTACGCTGCACTCAGTGGCAGTGTGAACTGAAGAGCACATCAGTGTTGCGCTGTAGCTGCCTCACATGGACACTGCTGATGCAAGCTAGAAGGCACCCAGTTTGTGTTAATATAGTCTAGTTCGAGGACTAGGTTAACGCAAACTGAGTACCTTCTAGTTTTGTCAGCAACATTCACATGGGGCAGCTACGGCACAACACTTTGTGCTCTTCAGTTCACATGTCCGTAGTCTGCACTGCAATGTGGGGTAGCCGTAGACACCTTAAGTCATTTTAAATTCATTTGAAAATTTTATCCTACAGATTTAACAGAAGTTCGGTTCTCTAGTGGTGAGACAATGAAGTTGATCAGCCTTCCTTGGCTCATTGCCTGTGGGGTCCAATTCAAATTATTTTTTTTTCCAAAGAACAATCTCCTAGGACAAAATGCAGGCTTCAATTTTTAATTACAGATCCTTTCCTCAACTTGATCGCATGCACTCATGCAAGTGTAAATCTTGCCAGCCCCACACTAATGCTACATGTAGCAAAAAGGCTATTATATTTGACAGGGAAGCCTTAAAAGTGAGTTTGTGGATTCCTACTTCTCCTGTTCCCTGAAACAACATCCTTATATAGAGGTGGACTGATACATTTGAGTGTTCAAAACATCCATAGTTTTTTTGTGGGGAGGGGATGTGAGCTTATTAGAATTGATGCTCTCCTTCTGCAGATCACAATTGCCACTGACTTACGTAAATGAAGAGTGCCTGACACAGGTCCATAAGCCTCTCTACTGAATAAGTTGGCTTGCTGCATGGTCTAGATAGCTTTTCTTGCAAAGTATCTAAACCAACTCAACAGCTCTGTAAGTCTCTACAGGCTATTTCTAGCACACATCCCTACTTCTAATTCAAGGTAATCAGAAAGGGCATTCTTACAATTTGTGCTTACATAACTTTTTTCACTGGTATTCCCTAAGTGCTCTCTCCACATTGTAATGTATTTTCCCTTTTGGGTCAGATAAAAGAAATAAAAACACAACAGCTATTTGTTCTTTTTGAATCAATCAGGCTAGTTATCCTGACAATTGCAGAATGCTTTTGATAAATTTGTACATAGCTGTATTTCATGTTGTCCTTCTTACCAGACAGCAGGATAGTGAAGAACATTGAGAGCTATGTAATTCACCAGAGTCAATAAATATAAATTCTCTCTTTATTTTAACAGTGTTATATAAGACTCCCATTTTATTAATACAGTGTGTGCACATCTGTGTGTGTTAAGGCTCAGAAAAGCAATTACTTTGCATTTTTCTATTGAGGATTAAGGCTTAGTCATTATATATTAGTTTAAGGCTGTAGAGACCAGTTATGGTCCTTTATCCTGAGGAGATAGGAAAATCTAGCATTCTCAAGGTAACCAGGAAGAAAACTGAAACACTTATTTTTATAGACTGCTGATAAACTTTTAAATTAATTTGCATTTACCCTTAGTCACAGTCTTGTGTTACTAAAGCAACCTGAATACAATTTGCCTTATCTTTACTCTGTTGTATAAACAGTTAAGTGGCTGTTGAAATTAAATTCTTTAACCACAAACCAAATTATCATATCCTAGCTAACTATACAAATTCACCTGTGGAAAAGTTAACTTTCTGCAGTCCTCAGGTCTTAAGTTTTTAGAAGGAAAAAAGAAAAGCTAAGTTGTAAAATTTTCAATAATTTCCTAAGTCCCATTTTCAAAAGGAACTTTGAAGCCTCATTGTCATTGAAAGCCAATGGAACATAGGGTCCTAATTGTCTTAGTCACTTTTGAACATTTTATCCAAGAGCTCTTAAAGTGATTGCTAAGCCTCTGCTCAATAAACTATCATAGAAAATTTTGCCACTCATTCCCCTAAGTCTAATAACCCATTTTTAGTGCAGATTATCAAGAAATGTTGGTGAAACAGCTCTGACAATTTCTAGAGATCTGAATTCCTTCAACCTCTTATCTGATTTTAGATCTGATTATGGTGCAGAGACTTAATCTCATTGGTCAATGTTGTTTTTCTGAAGATGGATCAAAACCAGTTGTCCAAGCTGGGTTTTTTTAGATCTGTTAGAAGCCTTTGAATCTGTTTCCTACATGCTATTGATATGCCCAGGGACACTGGCAGGGATATGTGGGGATATGATTGGATAGCTCTATTCTTTTCATTATTCCTCCTCTTTCTACAATACATAGTCACACAGGTTTGAACTTCTGTTATTTCAAACTGAAATGTTTGTTTAGAAAAACAATGAGGAAACCAGACAACATTTCCTGTGTAGCCACCAGTGTGGTCTTTTCTGTTCTTTGCCAAAATAAATAATTGCTTTATAAAAGGAACAAAAAAAAAAACCTGTGGGTTGAGCCCAGACCTGCTAAAGGAATGAAACTTAGAAAAAGCAGTTGCTGGAGGAAAATATTCTGAGAGTAGGATAAAATGGCACCTCAAGTGCTTCATAGATATTAAAATGGTTTTTCTTATTTATGATTGCATATTTCATATTGCTGTTTGCTTCCCATTAATGTTGTTCATTTTCAAATTGCAAAGCCCAAAGTTTCAAAAAATTACATGAACATGTGTCTATTTAAGATAGAAGGAGGTTTGGCAGTTATTTTGGAGAATTGCATGATTCATAAATTATTTAATAAGTTATTGAATGCTGTTGGTGAACATAGCTTGTTAAATGGAAAAGCATTTTTTTTTTCTCCGGAGTGGGAGTACAGTAAACTGGCATCTGCTGCTTTTTTTAAATTGATGAACTTTCTCAAATGAGAATGTGATCCATCTTTTTTTTTAAAACTATGGTATGCTGCAGTCTCTGCAGCCCAGTCACATTTTCTGTTTCAACTTGTTTTCTGAACATAATATTAGCTTATACCTACATCCACATTAAAAATGCACAGCTTCCATATTCACATAGTTTAAACATCTCATTGATAGAAATTAATGTTTATATATTCATGTCAAATCATTTGCATTTTATTTTTAAACCTAGACAAGCATTTCATTTCTGTTTTCAGAAGCAACTTGTTCTATGATGTTTAAAGGCCTGCCCTGAGACTTCAGAATAGGAGTAAGAGGCAGTATGGAAGTATGTCGTGTGGGTTATCTTCTTTCTCTGGGAAGTTTCATGGTTATTGGAGGGCATTGTATAAACACTTCCTCTTCATGTAGTTATCCACCAATCTGGGCAACTCACGAGGGAAATTTGCCATCCTGCATGATTGACGGAAACCTCCCTCAGCTGATGATATCTATCCCAGAACCTTGAAATATTTTGTATTCTTTGAACAAAGTGCTACAATTGAGGTAGTAATGATAGGAATACTTTACCTGCTTTAATATTCTCCATACGTATAATAGAATATTACTATTTACTATACATGCCATTCTTCCTGATCATCCCCTTCAGACAATCAGATGGTATTAAAATATCAGTTGATGGGATCGTAGTTGCACTGAGAACAGATAGTATTTGCTATTCCTGTGCGTCTGAGTGAATATGTAGCTTAATATATTTAGTGTTTTATATACAATATATAGCATAATACTTTAGACTGTGCAATGCAGCCTACTTCATGTTACTATTAGAACCTTAACTTTGCATTTCTGGACTCCGATTTTTAAATGTGCAGCCGGAGGCCCCGATTCTGCCATTTGATCCATATAGGCAGACTTCTGTGCTTTCATGAATCCCCACTGACTTCCGTGCAGCTCCATATGGGTGTAGAGGTTCACCCATGTGCATCTGATTGCAGGATCAAGGCTTTAAAGGGAATGCTCTTGAGTAGAAAAACCACACTTCTCTGAACCATTTTTTAAATATATTATAATTAATATTTAGGATTACTGTGGTTGAAGGAAATTAAAATACTTTTCCTATATTTTTTGGTTTTGTGTATAGCCACTTTCACTTTTCCCCTGTATAGTTGGATAGGTTCGCCTTTTGTTTGTGTGATGCTTTAACATAGCAATAAGTTTTGGGAATTTTTTTAAATAGAAAAATGTGGTTGCAAAAGCACATAAATTGGCATGAGGTCCATGAGCAATTTTAGTACTTCAAACTATTTTAACCCATTCTTTCACTCCTGTCCGCAAATAATACATGGCATTTGTATAGCTCTTTTCATCTTTTCAAGTCAGAGCATTTCGCAAAAGTCTCATTATCAACATTTCTCAGATGGGAAAATGGAGAAACATGAGTTAAGTGACTTATCCAGGGTCACATGGGAAATGTGTGACAGAGTTGGAAGCAGCAACTAGGCTCCTGAATCCTAGTTCTGCGCATCTCCGTTAGACTGTAAAAGGTTGTAAGTCGTTTACACATAACATATTCTGCCAACAGGTGCACTATTCTGCTTTCCTTGCTCTGGATTTCCAGATCTACCTCTGGCCTTATATTGTTTTCCTAATTTGTTCCTTGTTGTTTAAATCTCCTCTGTTCTGTGGCTTTTTACTTGGTGCCCTGACTTACATAATTCAGAAAAAGCCCTTTAATGTGGACCAATCCTGTGCCCATTCAGGATAAATGGGGCCCTGTCAGCAGGCTGTTTTCAATATGATTTCAGTGGCTGAAAATAAGAGGAACAAAAATTGGAAATAGCAAAGGATCAGATGTGGAGAGTGGTGCCCACATTAGCTTATCGGATGATTGAAAGCCGCCTCCACAGCAGGCTGTGTTCTAGCAGCTATATTGTTTTTAGGAAAATGAAAGTAACTCTTGAATATTATGCCCAAGAGTTTTTGGGTTTGGTAGAAGAGGAATCTTCATTGTGCTCCCTGAGAGAAGGGGATTTAAAACCTAGGAAAAGATACAGAAAGTGACTTCTCTAATGTGAAGGGAAACCTGGTATACGGGTAGGATTCTTAGTGTCTTTATGGCTCATGATCTCATCAGATAAGAAGTGCATAACATGTTACATAGCACGGTTGTCAAACATGTTCTGTGGCTGAAACTATAGACAGCTGATCGTGTCAGCTGTTTAGTGGTGAATATCTCTTCACCTGCTAAAAGAACTTAATATTTAATGATAATACTTTTTGCTGTACTAGAATCCTTTCAGACAGGGTATAGTGATATACCTAGACAGAGTGACTTGTGCTTTCAAATTGGTTTCTGAAAGAATTATGTACAAGCAGAGAGATTTCAGGCAAGCAGTTACCTATTTCTTTGATTTAAAAGCAAGTAGTCTTTAGACACATGTTGAGGTTAGGTACTTTTAAGCATTTAATTTATGAAGAGGTATCGGTCATATGCCTCTGTTCCCTATGATTTATGTAATAAAGTTTTGAACAGTCTATAGATGAATATGCTCAAAGTTCAAGGTGTCATTAAAGCTTCTGAGAGAGAGAGAGAGAGAGAGTGGAGCGATGATAGGTTGTGAAAAACAGCAATGCACTCTTTTTAAGTCAAATGGTTCTTTCTTGAAGCCACAAATTTTATTTGGAATGCCATAACCAGTTTGCTCTCTTCATTATATTCCTCTCTGTAAATAGTATTCTTACTTACTGATATACAGTAAATTAGATTGCTGACAAGGGTCACCACGGTTTCTAATCACAAGACAATTGTGGGTATAGACAGAACAAGCAAATGAGACCCTTGTCTACATGTCTCTTTCCCAAATCAAGGGTTTCTTAGCCACTTTGCGGGAACTCTTCATTTTGTGGTGTCCCACAGTTGTACAGTCATAACAATTTTGTTTCAAAGTGCGGAAATATTTATGAAGAGGAGGATTTAAAAAAATAAGTAACTTAATTTTAGCAAGAGTGTAGGAGTCCTTTTTAGAGTCCTTGATTATACATAGGCTTGGAAGGATTAGATTTTTACTGGTAAATATCAGTAAAAACTTAGATTTTGCTGCACACATACAAACCGATGAAAAATATTTCCATCAGTAATCAAAATTTACTGATAGGCAAAGTAAGAAAAATGCATCTTGAGAACTTCTTAGAGTTGGATTAAAAGATATTTAAATTGTCTATTTTGACATATGGTGATGCCAGTTTGTGGTTTTAGCAGTTGTAAAGCTTTAATTATTTGAATCTCAACATCTAGTGCAACAGTTCTCAAACTGTGCGTTGGAACCTCAAAGTGGGTTGCGATCCTGTTTTAATGGGGTCGCTTTGGCTGGCGTTAGACTTGCTGGGGGCCAAAGCTGAAGTCTGAGCCTCAACGCCTCGGTCCAAAGTCCAAGCCCTACCACCCAAGGCTGAAGCCAAAGCCCAAGGGCTTCACCCTGGGTGGTGGTGCTCAGGTTACAGGCCCCCTGCCTGAAGCTGAAGCCCTTGGGCTTGGGCTTTGTCCCCATTCCTGTCCCTGTCCCCACTTCCTTTGTCCCCGGAGTGGTGGGGTTTGGGCTTTGGCTTTAACCTCCCTCCCTGCCCCTGCTGGGGCTTGGGACAGCTCAGGCTTCGGTACCCCCTTCTGGGGTCGTGTAGTAGTTTTTGTTGTCAGAAGGGGGTCATGGTGCAATGAAGTTTGAGAACCCTGCTCTAGTGTCATTAAATTATTCTGCCCCCCATCCACGTTTCGACCCCTTCATAATATTGTGCAAATGTAAACTGTGAAAATGTAAATTGGTTAAAAAAAAAGTTTTTTAAAATAAATGTCAGTATTCTCAATCAAACTTATAAAATAAACATCCATTTCTGCCAAGTCTAATTATGGATCAAATCAGTTGATATATCTTAAATAATGTATATACTCGTTCATAAGCCGAATATTTTTGGTAAAAAAGTGAAGCATCAAAGAGCGGGGGTCAGCTTATAAACAGATCTACACCAAAATTTGATGATTTTAAGCTCCATGGAAATACTGAATTGAATATCTAATAATAAGACTCTAAAGTCTCATATTGTTCTAAGGTATTTGTTTTAAGTATCCATTTACTGGTTTTAAATATTGACTGTAATTTTGAAGATGAATACATATTTTTTCAGTTATTATAACAATAACAGGTTTTTCGTTAGATTATATTAAAATAATTCTAGCAAAACTTTTGAGTGTTTCTTGTGATGCCAACTTTTAAAATATAGCAGGAGTCGGAAAACTTTGGCTCCTGGCCCATCAGGGTAAGCCACTGGCGGGTCAGGACATTTTGTTTACTTGGAGTGTCTGCAGGCACAGCGCCCCTCTGCTCTCAGTGGCCATGGTTTGCCATTCCCAGCCAATGGGAGCTGCGGGAATCCCTGTGCAGGAGTCAGAAATCTCATTGTACACAGTATAAGAGAAGATGGTAACAAAATAAATTAGTTTAATTCCTCCCTGCAGCCTGTACATATATAGAAGGTGGTACGACTACTGTCAAACTAGAATCTGGTAAACAGAAAACCACCATTTTATCTAGGGAGCATGGAGTTCCCATTGTTAGACACTTCAAAAGATGCAAGGGAGTAGTTCAATATTGTTGTCTATTACTTGTGTATCAGTCCACATTGCTATTTTGTTTTTAAGATCCCTCAACCCCAAAAGATGCTGTTGTCATGATTAATTTCTTGAGTAGTCTCATTCCTACTAATATTGGTGAGGAAATTTACTAACACACATAAATATGTGTATGTGTGTGTATTTTAATAAAAGCAAATGATCTGCTTTCCATTCTGTTGTTTGTGGGCAAGACTCTCATCTTGTCTACACACATTTCGTATAATTTAACATAATTTCGTAGATGAAGTTTTGGCTTTCGGAGAAGTCGCCCCATTTTTTAAAAAGAGCTAAGGAGTTGGTATTTTGCTTGTTTATTCGTTACTAAAGTTTAGTGTCCAGTTAAGAGATCTGCCTACCCTCGACACTTAGCCACTGAATATTCATTCTTGACTTTTGTAATGCCAGCTTTAATTGGTAGTAATCTAGTTTTGTGATGCATCATCTAATTGGGCTGGGTCCTTTGATGTGGTCTGACCCTGTTAATGTTAGGGAAGGTCAGATTAGACAGCCAATAAAACATACCAAAAAGGTAAAACGATTGTAGGAAGGTATGCGCTCCGACCGTATGTGGAGTGGGATTTTTTTACTTCTCAATAACACTGAAACTGATTAAAAGTGCCATTCCATCATTCTTTCAGTGAATGACAAGCGTCTCACATTTGTAGAGTTTGAGGGTTGAGCACACATGGGGAAATTCACAATAGATCGTTCTTAAGTACATTTATTTCTCTACATTTACTCATTATAAAATAGGTTAGTTTTCTTCTCACAATCAGACTCTTAATCCTTCAACGAGATCAGAATACTGTATTGGTGGCATTACAACTTCAATTGAGAAAATATTATGCTTCACTGCAGGATTGAGCAGAAGAAAACTGATGATGGAAGTTCTTACTCATATACATAGAGTTAAATGAAGATATTACTTTAAAAAAGTTACAGGCAACTTTCTACCTCATTGTGTAATTATAGAATCATATCTAGTCCTGTAGATCTTTGATATTCATACAAGTTCATAGGATTCCAGTTTTGCTAGTTCCTGCATAGTCGTTTGTTTTTATTTCTGAACACACAAGTAGAAGACTTGGGGTATGGCTACACTTTCATTTGTACAGCGCTGGGAGTTACAGCTGTCTTCGTACAGCTGTGTAGGGAAAGCGCTGCAGTGTGGCCACACTGACAGCTACTAGCGCTGCAGTGTGGCCACATTTGCAGCATTTGCAAGCGCGTTGGAAAGTGGTGCACTGTGGGCAGCTATCCCAGCTTTCAAGTGGCTGCAACGTCCTTTTCAAAACAGGGGGTGGGGTGGAGTGTGACAGGGGCATGGGGGAGACAGAGAGAGTGGATTTTTGGAGCTGACGCTGTTCTCAGCTCCCTGCCTTGCAAGTTCGAAGGACTGGAAGATACACAGCATCTACCTTCAATAATTTTTAAAAGTTTTGACCCTCCCCACCCTCTCTTATTCACTAAATGCAAGTTATGCACTCCTAAATAGCCTTCAGACCACATAAGCAGCTGCTCAACACGGACTGCCCCTCCCCTCTCCTCAAGCAAACAGCTGTGAACATTCCAAGCAATTCCCTGCCTCTGCTCACATTGCTCGCTGGAGCAAAGAGCAGCTGTGTTTGTTTGTTAGATAAGTAGGTCCGGGGAGCTCGTAGTTCAGCCATTATTCGGTTTGTTGTGGACAGGAATTCTGGGATACCTCTTAATACCCGGGAGGCCAATAAAAGCGTTTGGTGGCCACACTTGATGAGCAGCCCTGCATCACCAGTGCTGGAATCGCTACACCCAAGCAGACCAGTTGTACAGCCAGCGCTGCAGCCAGGGAGTTGCAGCGCTGGCTGTGCTTTGCAAGTGTGGACACAGAGTGAGTTGCAGCGCTGTAACCCCATCACCAGCGCTGCAACTCTCCAGTGTAGCCAAGCCTTTGGTACCTGTTTGAGAGTGAGCTCTTCAGTCTTTGCACAGCTTCAAATCAGCACCATTAGAGTTTCTTTTAAGTGGGGAGCATGTCATATCCCACAAGAGAGCATTCTTAGTATTGTCTTCCTTCCAAAGCTTCAGAAAAAAAACTCATTTAGATGTTTATATTCTGCTAAAAAATGCCTAGTATAACCTTCATACAGTGTTTGTCATTTGCTAAACAATTCTTCTTATTGTAAGAATCCTAACCATAGTCTGCTTATAGTATATTCGGTAGAGATCCTTGGACAATTACAGAGAGCCTACAGTAGCAGTCTCATTTGTTTTTATAATTAACTCACTGGGATTTTCCATATATGGTGCACTAATGTTGGGAGTGTTACAGGTCAACTAATGTCTTACTGTTTTTTTAAAAATAGAGTCTTCCTTGTATCACTATTCTTGGTCTCTAGAAAAATGTGCCAGCACATGGTACTGAAATATAATGGCTCACACTGACCTATGCTGGCCTGAAGGGTTCAATTAGAGAACCTTATCAGGAGAAGATTAATATGTGGAACCAAATTTTAATCCTTCCCACACATCAGCCACAAGATTTGCTACTAACCCATCGTGTCAGTCTCATTTTATTAAAAATATTGCCTACTGTGAGATTTTTATCAGGAACACCATGTTGATATATCAATTTAATTCTGGAAGCTGTGCGAAAAAATCTTGTGTTGGCAACTTCTTTTCAAATGAAATATTTTCTTGAATTTCACAATAAGCCTGTTCAGGCTTTAAAGGGGAACTCTAAAGAAAAAATACTATATCAAAAGATATTTCCTGCAGCCAGCCTCTGATTTCTATCGACAAGGCTTTCTGAATTGTTACAGAACCTTAATCGCTAACTGTCAGCAGCTTGCTCCTCTGAGGGAAAGAGAGTGGCTGGTTATTGAATGTGCTAGAAATCTCTTGATTAGAGCAAGATGGATAAAAATCAATTATTTCTTTTAAAATAAAAAACATTGGATTATTTTAAATTAAATTTGAAATTGACAACCTGTATTAATGTCTAATTTAATTATAATCTATTCAAATCACTTAAATTTAATTTGTTTAAAACGCAGTACGTTTGGTGTCAAGTTTTAAAGAAAGCCAAACGACTGAACTGGTGGAAGTCACTGGTTAACCACCTTGAACCAGAGCTTGCGAAGTGCTAAGCCAGCTTTTGACAGCAGTAGCCTTTTCTGGAGGGGCAGAGAGAATATTCACTTCATTTCAGTTTATTCAAATAGGCCAGCTCAATGACTAGTTGATTCAAAATTAAAAAACCAAGTGGTAGTTGAAAAACCACACAGCTAACACATACAATAAGCCCAAACACATGTTGCCTTTCATGGTAGCATGTGACCCTCATTTGCCATGTGCACAAATCAATACCAGTTTCCCAGCACAACGCAACACACGTACAGATCAACACAACCAGCGCACACAATAACCCCAAAGATCCCTCTGAAGCCTGGAATGTGTGTTAAATCAGTGTGAAGCGATGGAAACACCTGCCCTATCACCAGGTGCAGTCATCACTGGGATTTGCGGTCTATTACTGTCCAATTTTTTCCCCCACACATGATTTTATAGATTATACCAGTGTGACAGCACAGGCGTTCAGCTACTAGTGTTTAGATAATGTTTCTAGTCTTTTCCTTTCTGAAAAGTTTTAGTGTTTGTGGTAGGTGGTATATAGATGTCTATCATAACAAAATTGAAACAATGGCTGTGCCAACTTCTGTGCACTGCCTCAGAAGTGTGACTGAACACCATTAGCTACATTTTAGGTAAACTTCTCCTTTCAGTTGTCTTAAAATACATGGAATGAGCCAAGATCTGGAATAATTAGCCCAGAGAACCCCAGGTACTTTTTTCTCCCCTTCATTCAGGTATCATCTCTTGGTTGTTACCAATCATTTAATTGCTGACTTAACATTCGATTTGCCCTCTCCTGTTGGTCTTGTGCTTCTAGTTGCAGATATATTTTCCCTCTGGCTTGTCCTTAGCATGTTCCATCCTTCAATCCACTACAGTTGTGTTTTACCTCTCACTATAGTTCTCTGTCTCCCTCAAGGGTTTCTTCCTACTCCATCTCTCCAAATAAGATTGTCTTCCAACTCCAGTTCCTTCAAATTACGATTTTAGATCTTATCCTGTGTCCCTAGAGCTTTTGTTTTTCTACGGCTACTTCCCAGAAGGCTTTGACTGCTGTTCTTGCAGTGGCAGAAGCAAAGCTTTGTGTAGGGTGCATTAGTGCTAATTCTAGTTGACAGCCTGTAAATAGAAAATGTGCTCGGTGGATATTAGTAGCACTGTAGGCTGGCCCAGTGCAGCAAAATGCAGAGTGTTTTTTTTAAAAAGCATCACATAGTGGAGTAGCATTCTGTTCGCAATACTGTTTTTATGGTTAAGGAGGAACTTTCATTAGAAGTCTTTTTCCTGGTCTTAAAATGGTTTTTAAAAATTACCTTATAGGCTACATTTTTCTCATGCTTGTTCTGAGTCCAAAGGTAAATATTGTGTGTATGGGAAGGTTGTTAAAATTTTATTCAGCTGTTTTTGAATTATGAAAGGAATGTTGCGTATATACAAGGGAGCCAATATGCTTCCATAGTACCTGGCTGGGGCTGCTCTCGCATTAGAGTAAGCTGCAGCTCTTGGCAGAGTCCACCTCCTTCTGCTCATCTGTCCTTCTTGCCTTCCAGGTTCCTCATGACTCTGCTGCAGCTCCTCCATTTCCTACCACATGCCTTGTTTCCAGCTCAACCTTAGCACATTTCTTTTCCAATCTGACTTTTTCTCTGCTCCCATCCCTCACTTAAGTCTGACCTCCAGATCTTTTCCATCCACGCTCTACAGATTTTAATTGAATTCAATTTTTAAAAATGCAAGGATGAGGGGATTTTTTGCTACCCTTGCCCCAGTCCCAACGGACTTGTGTCTGTTACAGTCACGACACTGTGTTCAGGGCTGATTTGAAGATTAGAGGAGCATTAGGGCACGACTACACTTAAAACGCTGCAGTGGCACATCTGCAACAGTTCAGCTGTGCTGCTGTAGCGCTTCAGTGAAGACGCTACTATGCCGATTGGAGAGCTGCTTTTATCTGCGTACTTAATCCACTCCGCAAGAGGCAGGAGCTGTGATGACGTAAGAAGCCCTTCCGTCGACGTAATGCTCTTTATATCGGGGGCATGGTCGGTATAGCTGTGTTGCTTAGGGGATGAGATTTTTCACACCCCAGAGCGACATAGTTATACTAGTGTAAGTTTATAGTGTAGACCTGGCCTCAGCAAAATTAAGTTACACAGTGTATACCAGTCCTGCTGCAGAAGTGGAAACCAGCTACTTGTAGTGGGATGTGTGTATAGTCTTGGGAATTTTAATATTCTGTCTGTCCTGAAAGGGATTTCCTGCTCTGCTGGGTAAATTTGATTAAACATTAAGGTCCTGCTTTGGGGGTTTTGTTCTTGGTTTTTTGTTGTTTTTTTTTAAAGGTCTTCCTTATATGACGTGGAATTTTAAGATTTCAAAGTTAGAAGTGATTGTATTCTTGATGGCATCGTTCCCCATCATGCAAAACATTTTCACACTCTTGGGCTGACTCAAGGACAAGAAGTTGGCATGCTGTGGCTTACTAAAGTAACGACAATGCTATTATAATACAGAATTTTTAAAAAATGTATAAGTCCTTACAAACAGAATTTTCACACACATTCACAGATCCTTTGCTCATCTTCACACTTAGGCTTGTGCAAAAAATTGAGTCCCATCATATGCTAATCTCTGTTCAGGACTGTAGTTGCCAACATATTTTGAAATAGCTTTGAAAAAGACAGCTGTACAATAAACTTCGCACTGCTGGTTCTGCAGCAGGAAGTTTCTGGTCTTGTGGTGAACTTTAACATTTATCTAATGCTTTGCATACACCAACTACTTAATTTTCACAGCATGTCTGGGTAGGTAAGCAATATTCTTCTTCAAGTAGTGTCGCTGTGGGTGCTCCACTCTTGCTGTGCTTGCATCCCCTGAACTTTTGATTGGAGATTTTACATAACAATTTCCGTTTGGCCTGCTCATGCATCCTACTTAGTCTTATGCACTGCACCATAGTTATATAGCACTGCACAGGTCAACTACCCTTGGTTTCTTCTTGCCTGCTTCGGCCTGAGACAGAGTGTTAGCAGCTATCCATGTTGAGCTTCCCTTAACTGTGACCCTTAGTTTTCTTGGTTGTTTAGTTTGTTTTTGTAGTAGTAGCTGTAGTAGTAGTTTAAAATGTATTAAAAAAATTCAAAAAAAATTTCCCCTCATTTTTTTTTTTTAAGGACCATTGTTAAACTCCCAGGCTACCTATACAATACATGGGGAAATTTAGGTGCCTAAGAATGGGATTTATAGAAGCCAGCATTCTGAGTGGGCAGGCTTCTAAGCTAGCCAATAGGAAATGCCTACCAGGAGGCACCTGTCTCTGAGTATCATCCGCAGCAGTAAGCATGGAACAGGGGTCAGTTTATGAATTTGCCAGGATGCAAGTTAGATTTTAAAGCTGAAATCTAACTAACCCAGGTTTGCTGAAGTGTAATAGAATTCAAAAGGATAACCCCTTTTTAATTGAGTCCAGGGAGCATTGCCTTACTAGTTTAACACTAAGTTCTTTTCAGGTCAACTTTTTTAACTTGAACAATATCTCTCAAACCAGAACACTTCCTTATTCTTAACCAGCCAACAATTTATTAATTCACCCAAAGCACATTAATATATAATGAGCAATTCACCAGTCAAAGACAGACGCAGCCGGTATAGTCCTGCAAGCAATTATCACAATCTAGAGTTGAGGCTCAGTAGTTGTATTAAAAAAAAATGTAAATTATCAAGATTTCTTATTACATTTACTTATGATCAGCCATTCTCAGTTCTTTGATACCTAACACATTTATCACACTTCCAAAGGTGCTCTTCTCTTTAAGGAATTTTTAAGAGTGTGGTTACTTCTGTTTGACTAGGTTGGTCCTGAAAAGACAAGTTTAGAATATTAATGGCAATTGCTTAAAAAAATTATTTTCAATTTCTCAAGCCAATTTCCTGGAATTTATAAAAGAATTAAAATTTAAAAGATGGTTAGTTGAGTTTTACTTGGAGTATGGACTCAGCAATATAACCTATGGTTATTTATATTAAAGAATAGAAGGGGAAATAAAATCTTTGACATTAAATCTCACCACATTTTCTAATCTTCTAATCCTGGGACAAGGGAGAGTCCCTTCTACATGACTTGTCCAGGTTTGTCACACTTAGGATTCTGCAGCTTCTTGTGTTGGGTTCAGTCAACTCTCTTGAGCACATAGTGACCTCCATTTTATATAGCCTAGTTTCAGGATTCATTGGAGGGGGCTGTTACCCAGGGTTTTCAGAACCCAAAGCAGTGGTAACTTCATTGTTTTAAGCTTGCTGCTGGGGAACTTTAAGTGACAGATTCTTGCCCAAAGAAAAGCTTCCTTGGACTATTCCAAGCAAATCTTTTCATCTAATTTTTATAGTTAACTTTCAATAAATCATGCAACTTTTATAGTGATTCCTAGTGGGCTACCATACTAACCCCTTAAAGGGTTACCAATATTTTTAGTTTTAGCAAAACTATTTATTATTTTTATTATTAAAGCATTTCTCATCAAATTTACATCTCAGAGGTGCCAGAGGCACTTAAAACCAAGGTTGGCTGTTCAAACTTTTTTATCTTGATAGTATATTTAATTTTTATTTTATTGCATATATGGTTAGGCAGCAGCTAAGAAGGGGTTTAGAGAATATAAATGTTGGATTTAAGTGGCAGTTATACTCCTAAATTCCTATGTGGGTTTAGCCCTAAATGATTAGGGACACTGGGGGAAATCAAACCAGTGTGTTCAAAATATGATTCCTATCTTTTCCAAAAAGGGTTAAGCATGATTCTTACTGAACTGTTACCAGCATGATTTTATATAATGAACTGTAATCAGATCTAATGTGGAAGGCTGATTAAGCTGCTGATGCACTGAAACAGGAATACACCCACACATGTACTGTACTTTAGGTGATTTGCTTGTGGAGGTTTAACATTAGAATCTCTAAATAATTTAGAATCTGTTTTTATTTTATAAAATGCTGTTATGCATGCATGCAAACCAGCAACAGATGTAGATATTTTCCTTTACTGGCTATAGTTAATAGGTAAGACAGTAATCACAGAGAAAACCACATATGACAAAAGTTACAAATGTTTTGTAAACTACTTTAGATCTTTTTTCTTTCTTAAACTCAAGCTGACATATTGAAATATGGTAGGGACTAGCTTGCAGAGTTATCTGTCACAGGCAACTGCACCTGTATTCCACGTTCATGGTCCCTCCCAGCTCCTCAGTCACCACCTTTCTTGGGTAGAGACTAGTGTCTCTCCCCCTTCTGACTGGGTTTTTTTCAGGCTGCTCAGTTCCCTGCTTACACTGTGATATCCCCAGCAAGCCAGACTGCATAAACAGGCCAGCATCTGAGCTTTGCTTTCTCTTTGAAGGCTATGAACAACATAATTGCCAACAGTTGTGAGTTTCCACACAGCTCTTTAAAAATAAACACATTTATTTTCAAGGCAGAAGCAACACAGAGAAAACATATTGAAAACAATAAAGGAACCTACACATGCTAATAAGCTTATCAGATATCACCCCTCATCTCCAGCAAGGACACTGTTAGGAGTCAGTGCTTCAGAACACACAGTGGTGGTCATTTGTTTATTTTTTTATGGTTACAAGTTTACAACAGCCTTAGCTCAAAGCCAGAAAAACCATGGACTGTTCAGTATTTCCTTATATATCATGCACCTTTGATCTTGGTCTCATTTAACAGGTGATCAGCAGACAGTCCCACTTTGCAGGGTGTAGCTTCAAAACGCTGAGTTTTTGCATTATTGGGGATGCAGAATTAGTGTTGCATTATATTCATGCACACAAAACAATGTTTATATATATTCTATAAATATATAATGTGATTTGTCTATGCAAACATATTAAAGAACAATATATGTTTCATGATTGATGCGGAGGAATCCATACAAAAAATCTTTCTAATGAGAGGCAGCAAAGAATCCTGTGGCACCTTATAGACTAACAGACGTATTGGAGCATGAGCTTTCGTGGGTGAATACCCACTTTGTCGGATACTTTCTAGTGAGAGAATCTTTTGTGTTTCTTGTTGAACAGGGCTCTTACTCATTCACTAGTTGACTATTCTCTCCTCTTAAAATCCGTCCTTAATGCCCACTTCTAATGAGTCGACCACATTGTTATTTAATAAGATATTTATTTTATATGTATATTTGTGGTTTTTTTAAATTGCAAATGTTGTGGCCATGCAGTGTACAGATCTATACTGAGATAATTTTAGTACTGTAGCCTTTGTCTTTTCTTTCTAGTCTCTCCTGCCTTGTTTTGTTGACCTTTCATGGGGCCTAACTAGGGTGACTAGACAGCAAATGTGAAAAATCGATACGGGTTGGGGGGTAATAGGAGCCTATATAGGAAAAAGACCCCAAAATCGGGACTGTCCCTATAAAATCGGGACATCTGGTCACCCTAGGCCTAACACCTTTGCGGGTGCTGTACAGTAATAATTCAGTATCTGCAGATGAGTTTGCATTTGGAGTATTTGGTCTCCATGTTGTACCACTATTAACAAGAATCAGATTAAGTAAGTTCTTACATGCAGAAAAGATATGGTCAGAACACTTTAAAACTCCTAGAAGCACTAGGTGTTTTATATTAACGCATACGCTCTGTATCAAGGACTGTGGCTTTACCTGTTCTATTAACTGTTCTATCAATGTTTGTTGTGTGTGAGGCTAAAAGTTTCAAGATCTCCTTGTAACTTTTGTATTTTATGGTTATGTTGTTAATAGTTTAATTCATTAAGCTTTGTCACCAGATTCTCAATATTCAAAACACAAGCGAATCTTTGTACTTTAAAATTTTTTAATAGCATCTGATAAGCATTAATAGCAAATCTCAGCTATTGATATGAGAATGTGCTAAACTATTAGCCAGAAATAAACCCTGTTTGCATGAGCTTTAAAATTTTAACCTATTGAGCCATTAGATCTTGCTTCGCTTTTAGCTCAAAATGTGTTGGTGGCATCTACAATATACCTAAAGAGAAAAGCTGCTAGTTAGGAGCTGTTACTTTGTTTTGCAATGTGGAGTTTGGATTGTTTGGGGTTTTTTTAATTGGTAAAGTTGCTGTTTTGGAAAATGAATCTTTAATAAACATGGATATTAAAAAGCAAAAAGCTTTTCTTGTATCTAAGATTTTCTCAAAAATAGCAGACTGAATTATCCACAGGGAGCTGTGCTATTATGCTTGTTTACATTGGAAGCCTAAACGCTTTTTGGGCTAGATTTATGAAGCCCCATGAATTTAGATATATACATTATGTGTGCCAAATTTTAACTGAAGATGGTGTTCCTTTTTTGGTGTACAAAATGACCCCTTGTTCTTGGGTCTGAATGGAACTAAAAGTAACATTTAAATAAAAATCCATGCCTTTAACAAAAAGCTTTTTCATTATAAAGCCTTCATTTTTGTTGGTTCTTGGCGAGTCTTTGTGCAGCCACAGACATCATTTAAAGAATACTTAGTGACCTTCTGAATCAGTTGTATTTTTAAAAAGTTTTCCGTGCTGCATACACAATTAACTTAATTTAAAAAAAAATATTTCATGCAGCTGGATTTTTAATTAAGAACTGATGTAAAGCATAAAGCAGAGAGTATGTTTAAATTACTTAATTCTAATAAGGACAATAGCTTTTTGTTTCCCCTCAAATTAAACTTTCTTTTCAGGATTCCTAATACTTCTTTTTAAAGGCCTCAAAAGTAAAATAATGGCAGTCCTGTTCTTAAATTTTTTTTTCCCTTAGGCACTCAGTTTTAAAGACCACTCAATTGACTTCCTTTAAATTATTCTCAAAGGGGATGTAGTGCAGGAATCTTTTGAGGTGCAGCTGGATAAATATCCTTTTATCTTTGAGTGCTAGTTCCTGTTTCCGTCCAGTACTATCATCAAAACAAAATCTTTATATGCACGTCTATATCTGCCTATAATTTCTCGGTTTCCATTCTCTACTGCTGCACATGCAGCCATTTATGGTGATCACTTGACCCAAAAATCTAGTGTACCTGCCTCTCAGAACTAATGTGAGGATTGATTTTCAGTGTGTGTAGCTTGAACACACAGTGTGCTATAGAAGCGGCTATTATCAATACACTCTTGTTGTTTTGTGTAGCTTACTCATGGAATAGAATAATGAGGTCAAGTCTTGGCCTCTGTGCTGAGGCACGACCAAGTAAATCTAGACCATTCCTGTCAACAGTTTGTCCAACAGGTTCTTAAAAACCACCAGTGATGGTGATTCGACGTCCTCCCTTGGAAGTCTATACCAGAGCTTAACTACCCCTATCATTTGAAAGTTTACCTAATATGCAACCTAAATCTCCCTTGCTGCATATTAAGCCCATTACTTCCTGTCCTACCTTCAGTGGATACCGAGAAAAATTGATCCCCATCCCCTTTGTAACAGCGCTTAACATGTTTGAAGAAAGTTTTTTCAAGCCTTCAGTCTTCTTTTCTCAAGACTAAACATATCCAGTTTTTTAACCTGTCCTTATATGTCAGGTTTTCTCAAACTTAGATTAATTTTGTTGCTCTCTTTTAGATTCTTTGCAATTTGTCCACGTTTTCTGAAATGTGGCACTCAAAATTGGACCCCTTACTTCAGCTGAGGCTTACCAGTGCAGAGTAGAGAAGGGCAGTTACCTCCCATGTCTTACATATGAGACTCCTGTTAGTACGGCCCTGAATGAAAGCCTTTTTCACAACTGCATCACATTGTTGAGTCTCATTCAGTTTGTGATTGACACTAACCCGCGATATTTTTCAGCAATATTGCCACCTGGCCAGGTATACCCAATTTTGGTAGCTGTGTATTTGATTTTTCCTTCCAAAGTGGAGTACTTTGCATTTGTCTTTATTTAATTTCATTTTTGAATTCATCCCAATTCTATTTGTCTAGGTTGTTTTGAATTCTAATCCTGTCCTTCAAAGTGCTTGAAACCTCTCTCAGCTTGGTGTCATCTGTAAATTTTATAAGCATACTCTGTACTCCATTACTGAGGTCATTAATGAAAATACTGAATAGAACTGGACCAGATGATCAGTGGATCTTTATTTTTGCTAGTACAATTTGTATGCTGTCTTCTGTTGACCAAAGTTTTTTTTTGTTTTGTTTTTTTTGGGATTTTGTTTTTTGAGCAGTTATTTATTCCTTTTTGACATCAGCAGTGTTAACATTTTGTGCTCTGCTCATTACCTCAGCTTAATAGCTTTCATAACAAACAGTTGCCTTTAGAGTCGCATAATTAAAATTCAGTGCAGTTCTTCAGTTTAAATTCACTTTTAAGTTCACTTTTTTACAGTTTTAAAAATATAACCATTGCATAGTTTCTGGAGAATTAGGCGTTTTGTAGTTAGTTTCAGAGAGGGACAATTCTTAAAATAATTCCAGAATTACTTACAAAAGTTTGTTTTCGGCTTCCCAAGTTATTTCTGTGTCTGCCTAGGTCTGGAATCTCCCTGTGGAGAAGCATTCTTAACATTCTGTTTATGTATGTATGAAATATGCTCCTTTTAAGGACAAAGAATCTTTGTAACTCACCTAGACTGTGTGTGATATCAGTAAAGGGAGTGGTTTAGATAGACTGCAGCAATTCTTTCACAGGCAGATGAAGAGATTTTTGTCTGAGGCATACAGGATCAGAGGTGTTTCACTACCTTCATCCAAACAGAAGTAATTCTGTTGATAGTTTAAAAGTCTGTAGCTGGAGCCTAGCTCAGTACTATATTTGACAATCACTGGAGAGCATAGTTGTGGGAACTGTCTGCTTTTATAGTATATTACAAATTAGAAGTCAAAGTTTCAGCACAGTCTGCTTTTCAAAGGCCACTAGTGGTCAGTTTTCTCCTGTTTGGATGTTTTGTTTTCAGTAGTGATCAAAACACAAAGATTTTTTCCATAAATTTAGTAGTCCACTGGCAAAAATATTAAAATTTTAATAGAAACTAGTAGTAACAGAGTGCTTGATTCTGTAGCAATTATGTGTGCATAATCACACAATGGGAATTTTGTTTGTGCAAGGACTGTATATTGTATTTTAAAACCACCAAGGAAGTAAATAAATATGCTGAGTGCTGAACCTATTTTGAAATGTACTTGGTATGTAGCATTGGATATTTAGAAATTTGAAACTCTGCTAGGGAAAGTAATTTTTTTAAATACGTATTTGGAGTGTCCTTTATTGGCTTTGCCAAGAGAGGCCTAACACTCAACTGGATTGCATTTCTGTTTGTCTGTAATGTAAATTTGGAACATCACAGTTTGCTGCAAATCAGAATACCAGAAAAACCTGATTCACAGGAAAATTAGGGCCTCTAGATTGCCCAGGTACTGTAGGCAAAGCAATCTCTCTGCTACTCGCTACCCCTGACTACACATTGGGGCAGCAATTTAATTTGCTATATGAGAACATTGTCTCTCATCTGGGCTGTAACTGAAATAAGAGAACCTTATAGGGAGGGCTTATCAGAGGGAAATGGGGAGCTTATGTGGAGGAGTCAGAGTGAGTAGGTGAAGCAGGGACCTGGTGTGGAATGAGGGGGCAGTGGCCT
The DNA here is from genome assembly GCF_003597395.2 of Chelonoidis abingdonii. Taxonomy (NCBI): domain Eukaryota; kingdom Metazoa; phylum Chordata; order Testudines; family Testudinidae; genus Chelonoidis; species Chelonoidis abingdonii. Next base: position 86,076,999 of record NC_133772.1, read on the forward strand.
TGGATCGGGGAGGGGAGAAGGTGAGGGAAGGAAGGGAGACCTGGGTGTAGGGCATGGAAGTAGGGACTAAGAGGGGAAGATAGGGGAATGGGAGTCTCATAGAACCCTGGAAATGGGGGACCACACAGAGCTTCTGTCAGGGTGGGTGGAGTAAATAGGAGACAGTGGTATGCCGAGCTCAACACATGGGTGACACGAAGAGCTCCTGGCATGAGGGAAAGGGTGATTGAATGGATTTTCAGGATGTCCCTGAAATAGGAGGAGTTTGAGGGGTGAATGGAGGAATACAAGGAGACCCTGGCTGACCGCATTGCACCCATCTACAGAGGCTGCAAAGTGTGCATCCCCATAGTTGTAGGTTGTGCTTTCTTCTGTCAAAGAAACTGTTCTTCCAGTCATTGTTCATTACCACTGCATTGTTAACAATCTGTTTTTATGTTTGAAATTCTGTTGCTTTATTGATTTGCAAAATACACAGAAAAATATTTGTTGGAGGTGAGGTGATATGGTGGTAGTGACTGGTGTTTTCAATTTTTCTACCAGATTTTAAAAATACTAGTTGAATAAAGTATATTATGAAGCATTCTGTCCAGAAAATACATTGGTTAAAATAAAATGTTGAAGCACTTGAGTACAGAAAGAAAGAATACTGCACTGGACAGGTATAACTTAAATAAGAATTAATGAACTTTTATTTTCTTCATGGCCCCAAATCCAGTCTTTAAAATGTTTTGAAAAATTTATCATTCAGTATTATTGGGACTTGTATGTATGAGTGATGGAATTATGCACAGTAATGTGAAATCCTAGTACGTACAGTTAATGAAAATGAATGAGTTTCTAGCTGAAGAGGAGACTTGCAGTAACCTAATGGTATATAAACTTGCATTCAGCAAACACATTTTGACCAGATCTGGAGAGAAACCAAAACAAATGTGCTGAGCATGTGTTATCTAAAAAGAACAACCTATTTATATTGTAATAAAGTTGGGATTAAAAAATCTGGGTGTGCTGTGCTTGCTTCAGTGATTAAACTAAATAACTAGTTGGTTAGACTGAATTCATTTTAAAACTGATTTCATTTTGTTGCTCTTCTCTGGACTCTTTCCTGTTTGTCCACATCTTTCCCAAAGTGTAGTGTCCAGAACTGAATACAATATAGAGGCCTCATCCATGCTGAGTAGAGCAGGACGACTACCTCTTATGTCTTATATACCACACTCCTGTTAATAAACCCTGGGATGATATTAGCCTTGTTTGAAACTGCATCGCATAATGGACTTGTATTCGATTTATCATTGATTATAACCTCCAGATCCTTGTCATCAGTACTACCAACTATCAAGTTATTCCCTATTTTGTAGTTGTGCTTTTAATTTTGTTTCCTTCCTAAGTGAAGTAGTTCATACTTGTCGTTGTTGAATTTCATCTTGTTGAATTCAGACCAATTCTCCTATTTGTCTGAATGGTTTTAAATTCTAATCCTGTCCTCCAAAGTGTTTGTAATCCCTCCCAGCTTGATGTCATCTGTATATTTTTGTAAGCATATTTACCATTCCGTTATCCAAGTCATTAATGAATATACTGAATAGTATTGGACTTAGGACTGACCGCCGTGGGACCCCACTGGATAGGTCCTCTGCATTTGACAGCAAACTGTTGATAATTGCTCTGAGATTATGGCCTTGTGCGCCCACCTTATTGTTATTTCATCTAGACTACATTTCCATAGTTTGCTTATGAGACTATCATGTGGGACAGTATTGGAAGTCTTACTAAAATCAAGATACATCGCATCTACTGCTTCTCCCCATCCACTAGGCCACTACCCTGTTAAAGATGGAGATTAGGTTGATTGGCATGATTTGTTCTTGGCAAGTCCTTAGTGGTTATTACTTATAATCCTATTATTCTCCAGGTGCTTAAAATTTGATTGTTTAATCATTTGTTCTAGTGTATTTCCTAGTATTGAAGTTAAACCGACTGGTTCATAATTCCCTGGGCCCCTCTTTCTTCCCCTTTCTTCATAGGTACAATGTTTTCCCTTCTCCAGTCTTCTGTGACCTCACCTATCCTCCAGGAGTTCTCAAAGATAATTGCTAACAGTTCCAAGATCACTTCAGCTAGTTTCTTAAATTACCTAGGATGAATTTCATTAGGCCCTGCTGACTTGAATACATCTAACTTATCTAAATATTCTTTAACCTGTTCTTTACCTATTTTGGCTTGCACTCCTTCCCCTTCATTGTTAATATTAATTATGTTGAGCCTCTGGTCACCAATAACCTTTTTAGTGAAGACTGAAGCAAAATTGGCATTAAACACCTCAGTTTCTTGATGTCATCAGTTATTAACTCTCTTTCCCTGCTAAGTGCTCGATCAAGACTTTCTTTTATCTTTCTCTTGCTCCTAATATATTTAAAGAACTTATTCTTTCTGCCTTTTATGTCTCTTGCTAGGCTACTGAAACAAAACTGTAAGATTTTAAGCTGCTAAAAGTCCTGCAGCGCAGCAGGGCTAAGGCAGACTCCCTGGCTCTGTGCCGCTCCCGGAAGAGACTGGCACATCTCCTGATCCCAGACTCCGCAGCTCCTAGTGGCTGGGAACTGCAGCCAATGGGAATAGTGAGAGAGGTGCCTGAGGGAGGGGGACTGCGCGGTGACCCCTGCCCCTCTCCCCCAGGAGCCACAGGGACATGCTGGCAACTTCCGGGAGTGGCACAGGCCCACGGCAGGTATGGAGCCTGCGTAAGCTCTGCTGCACTGCTGTCTGAGGTAAGCGCTGCCCCAGCCAGAGCCTGCACCCCTCACCCCCTCCCACACCCCAATCCCCTGCCACAGCCCTGAGCCCCTTCCTGCATCCAAACTCCCTCCCAGAGCTTGCACCCTGCACCCCCTCCAGAACCCCACACCATGCCCCAGGCTCAGCCCAGAGCAACCTCCTTCACTCCGAACCCCTCGGCCCCAGCCCAGAGCCGGCACCCCAGCCTGGTGAGAGTGAGTAAGCGATGGGGGGATGGAGTGAGCAGGGTGGGGCCGGGACAGGGCCTTCATTGTTGCTTAGTCTTAAAAGACTTTCTAGAAATCAGAAATTGATTTTCCATATATTTAATTGTATAATGACATCCGGCAATGGAGACTGATAGTAAAGTATGGAGTTTTATTTCTACAACATTAGGAGCCATAACGAATTGTGTGTCCAAAGATCAATCTGTCTCACCACCTGGCTTCATGATAAACTATCCAAAGTCCCGAGTTTCTAGCAGATAACTGGAGTATATTGGAGTTCAACACTGCTTAACACACAGCAATCCTGAGCAGATTCCAAAACATCACCAGTCTGGTGGAACAGATAATCATCAGCCCACAGCTGGTGGCTCAGACCATGATATAAATATCACGTAAATATCATGTTTCTCAGCTGTGTTAGTAGTTTCCCTGGTATAGTTCAGCATATGAGACTGCCTCAGTGGACTCAAGATGCAGTGGAAGCAAGCATCACAGAGGCTATTGCATTGCATCAATTTAGACAATCTGTAAACAGAAACACACTTTTAAATGCCTCCTCTACAAACTGAAGTGACTAGATATCTATCCAACCTGGAATGGGAAGCCTCTACAGAAAGAGTTTGTACCGAGTGAACTTGGTAATTCTAAGAACAGCAGTTGCCCATAAAATGTTCTAGAGATGAGGCAGACTTGGGCTATACTCTTTTACATTAAAAAGAAAAATAGGCAGTAAGTCCTCTTGTATTGGGAAAACCTACAAGTGTTGGATTGGCAGAATATTTCTAGTCACTATGTAGCATGCAAGGAAGGAAAACACAGAGAAGCTTAATTGATCTATGATGGATCCTAATTAGTGGCTTCTGGCAAACCAGATCTTCCTCGATGAAGGGCACTGGAGGTGAATCTTTTTGTTACTCAGTTGAACAAGAAGCTGTCAGTCTTCTGGACATGGCACAAAAAGAAATCACATTAGCAAAATACACTTTCTCCAACTTGTAGCAAAAATCCTGGCAAAACTCAGAAGAAATCAGACCCATAGCTGCATACTGGCACAGACAGATATGGTACTCAACTCTGTTGTAGGTGGCCAAAGTCAACTGTAGTGGGCCAAGACTTAAGCGTGGGGCACCCCACTCCATTCCAGCCCAGTAGTCATGCTGAAATGTTGACTTCTGTAGAGATATGTAGGCCTGATTTCTCCAAGCAGCTGGTGTGTGTCTTCCTGGCATCTTGGAAGGATCTGCAACTCTAAATGGAAAATGTTTGGGTGTGATGTGGTCAGGAACAAGTGGACCCTTGCCCTACAAAAAACTTCTTAACTGTCTTCTTCATCTGTTTGCATCCTGCTTAGACTAATTGTATGCTGATATATTTGACAGCTATTTTCACCTTCCACAACTAGTGTAAGGTCAGATCAGTGTTTGTCTAGCTGCCATTCATTAGATTCATGTGCACTTCATGCTTTTGAAATCTCCCATTGAAATGCTCCCTTTGTCATGAGATATGAATGTAGCCCTGATAAATCTTGGGAAAACTCACTCAGTTCCTGTGAATTTAATCTCCTTGCATGGAAGGTCATTTTTCTGGTGACTCATTTCAGTTTGAAGAATGATTGATTCAACGTATCCACCTTTTTACTAGATTTTACAAGAATAAGATTGTTTCAAACCACTTTGAGATTTGCCCCGTGTAGCTTTTGAAGTTATACCTTAATGAGCCGATTGTCCTGCCAGTATCACTCTCTTTTGGGGAGGGAGAAGGCAGGGATACTTTTTGGTCATTATTGATCATTTTGAATTGGGAGTAGATCTAAAATAATAATGTTAAAATTAGCTGGGAGCTACAGGAAACAGCGTGGCCAGATCTCTAGTATGGATCCTTGGGATACTTCACTGGTAAACTTAGTTCCATTTAAAACTGATCATTAGTTCCTACTTTTTTTCTATCTCTTCACTGGTTTCCAATTTGTGCTATTTTACTGCTTATCCTGTGACTACATATTTTCCTTAATAGTCTTTAGTGAGTGCTTTTATCTAAAGCTCTTTGTAAATCCAACTACATATTGTATACAGATTCTCTTTTATTCATTATTTTGTTGGCTTCTTCAATAAATTCTAATGGACTGGAGAGACATGATTTTCCATGCCATGCTAGTTTTTCCCTATCATATTATGTTCATCTATTTATGTATAATTCTATTTTTAATTATAGTTTAAGCTAATTTACATTGTGATGGGAGTAAGGCTCACTGCTCTATAATTCCCATGATACCCCATCTTTGTTTAAATATAGGTAAAATGTGCACTTCCCTCCAGTTTTAGCTGATTTTATTAATGGAGTGCATATTTTCCTGTTAGCTACTTATGTCTTATTTTTCTTCAGAATTGTTATATGAATGCCATCTGGTTATTGGTGACTGGTTGCAATTTAAATTTTATTTGTTCAAACTCCTCTTTTTGACCCTTCAGTCCCATAACAGTTCCTCATCCGCATTATCTCCAAATAATAGATTGTCCAATTGCTCCTTTCTCTCTCATTTTGGGTGCTCAATATGAGACATTTAGGGCATGATCTTTTCAGAGTACATAGCATTATATGTTCTTGTGAGGGAGTTCCTCAGTTGGATCCTTGGGAGTGAGTTTTTCTGTCTTTGTGTTGTGTTGTGCTTGCTTGCTTGAAGATTATAGTGTAGTCTGCTTTGGGATCTGTGTGCTGAGCAAGTGGTCTGCTAGGTGAGGCTGAGAGGTTATTAACTAGCCTACTTTCTATCTATATACATATATAGCCTGCTATCCTTTGATCCTAGCCCCTTTATGATCCCTTGACAAGGGGGCAGGCCTCACTCAGATGTTTAAAAAGGCAACCAGAGGTGCTGATGAACTAGAGCAACATACAGAGGTGTTCTGTGGGGAAATTTAGAGAGGGAGTGTAAAAGGCAGATATATTCAACAAACCTACTCCCTTTTTATTTAAAAAAAAAAAAAAAAAAAAGGCTGCAAGAGTAAAAATAACGCAGGCAGAAATTCCAGCTGCACAGTGGAGGCTTTGAAAATGATCCACTTTTTTTTGTTAAGAATTTGAAGAGCAACTAGCTAAGGATACACAAACTAACAGCAATTCTTTTAAAGTACATCAGAAGCAGGAAGCCTGCCAAACTGTCAGTGGAGCCACTGAACAATTGAGGTGCTAAAGGAGCACTCAAGGAAGACAAGGCCATTGCAGACAAACTAAATGAATTCTTTGCATAGGTTTTCACTGCAGAGGATGTGGAGAATATGCCCCCACCTGAGCAATTCTTTTGGTGACACATCTGAGCAACTGTCCCAGGTGAGGTGTCATTAGAGGAGGTTATGGAACAAATTAATAAATTAAACAATAAGTAGTCACCAGGACCAGATGGTATTCATCCAAGAGTTCTGAAGGAACTCAAATATGAAATTGCAGAACTACTAACAGTGGTATGTAACCTATTGCTTAAATCAGCCTCTGCACCTGATGACCAGAGGATAGCTAATGTAACATCAATTTTTAAAAAGGGACGTGATCGTGGCAATTACAAGTCTGTAAGCCTACCTTCAGTACTAAGCAAATTGGTCAAAACAGAATTATCAGACACATTGATAAACTTGATATGTTGCGAAAGAATCAACATAGCTTTTGTAAAGAGAAATCATGCCTCACAAATCTCTTAAAATTCTTTGTGTGTGTCAACAAGCATGGGGAGAAGGGTGATCGAGTTGATATACTTGGACTTTGGATTTTCAGAAAACCTTTGACAAGGTCCCTCATGAAAGGCTCTTAATCATAGAATCAAAGAAGATTAGGGTTGAGAGAGACCTCAGGAAATCATCTAGTCCCTGCTGAAACCAGGACCGACCCCCAACTAAATCATCCCAGCCAGGACTTTGTCAAGCCGGGCCTTAAAAACCTCTAAGGATGGAGATTCCACCACTTCCCTAGGTAACCCATTCCAGTGCTTCACCACCCTCCTAGTGAAATAGTTTTTTCTAATATCCAACCTAGACACCCCCCCCACTGCAACTTGAGACCATTGCTCCTTGTTCTGTCATCGGCCACCACTGAGAACAGCCTAGCTCTATTCTCTTTGGAACCCCCCTTCAGATAGTTGAAGGCTTCTATCAAATCTCCCTTCACTCTTCTCTTCTGCAGACTAAATAAGCCCAGTTCCCTCAGCCTCTCCTCATAAGTCATGTGCTTCAGCCCCATAATCATTTTCGTTGCCCTCCGGTGGACCCTCTCCAATTTGTCCACATCCTTTCTGTAGTGGGGGGCCCAAAACTGGACACACTACTCCAGATGTGACCTTATCAGTGCCGAATAGATGAAAATAATCATTTCCTTCAGTCTGCTGGCAATCCTCCTATTAATGCAGCTCAATAAACTATTAGCCTTCTTGGCAACAAGGGCACACTGTTGACTTACATCCAGCTTCTCGTCCAGTGTAATCTCCAGGTTTTAAGCAAAGTAAGCTGTCATGGGATAAGAGGGAAGGTCCTTTCATGGATCAGTAACTGGTTAAAAGATAAGAAATAAAGAGTAAGAATAAATGGACAGTTTTTACAGTGGAGAGAGGTAAATAGTGGGGTCCCCCAGGGATCTGTTCTGGGACCGGTGCTGTTCAACATGTTCATAAATGATCTGGAGAAGGGGGAGTGAACAGTGAAGTAGCAAAAGGATAAAAAATTACTCAAGATAATTAAGTCCATTGCTGAATCACTAAACTGGATGACTAGTGACAAAATGGTGGATGAAATTCAATGTTGATAATTGCAAAGGAATGCACAGTGGAAAAAATAATCCCAACTATACTACAGAATGGTGGGTCTAAATTAGCAGTTACCACTCAAGAAAGAGATCTTGGAATCACTGTGGATAGTTCTCTGAAAACATCCACTCATTGTTTGGCAGCAGTCAAAAAAGTTAACAGAATTTTTGGAACCACTAGGAAAGGGATAGATAGTAAAACAGAAAATATATTAATGCCAATATATACATCCATGGAACGTCCACACCTTGAATAGTGTATGCAGTTCTAGTTACCCCATTTCAAAAAGATATATTGGAATTGGAAAAGATGCAGAGAAGGGCAACAGAAATGATTAGGTGCATGGAACAGCTTTCATATGAGGAGAGATTAAAAAGACCGAGACTGTTCATCTTAGAAGAGAGATGGCCTAGGGGAGATGTGATAGTCTATGAAATCATGAGTGGCACGGAGAAAGTGAATAGAGAATTTTTTTTACACCTTCATCTGATGAAATTAATAGGCATCATGTTTAAAACAAACAAAATAAAATTCTTCATACAGTCAACCTGTGGAACTTGTTGCCATGTGATGTTGTGAAGGCCAAAATTATAACTGTGTTCAAAAAAGAATTAGATAAATTCATGGAGCATCGATCTATCAGTGGGTATTAGCAAGATGATCAGGGATGCAACCCCGTGCTCTGGGTGACCCAAAGCCTCTGACTGCCAGAAGCTGGACTTGGACGACAGGGCATGGCTCACTTGAAATCTTCCTGTTCTGTTGATTCCCTCTGTAGCCTCTGGTACTGGCTATTGCCAGAGACAGGATACTGGGCTAGCTGGACCATTGATCTGATCCAGTAAGACTGTTCTTATGATCTTGTATGTTCATAGAACATCTTCGGTTGACTTCAGTTGCCACTGAGAGTGCTCAGGACTTCTGCATATCAGACCTTCCGGTCTCAATAGGAGCACCTGCTGACTGGCCCCTCGTAGGCTCAAAATGAGCAACACACACTTAGTGACCACATATGAAAAGTTTGGCTTGTGAAATAATTGAAAATTCAGTAGTTTTGTGACCGAAGTGGCCAGTCAGCCTTTAAGAGTTGTCCTAGTTAGCTATATAAAATGATTTTTATAAATAATGGTTGATGAAGTGTTACTCGGAAGACAATTGCATGTCTGAATGGCTGCACAAAAACATCAGTATCACTAACTGCTTACACTGTTTTTGCTATGTGTACTAGAATCAGTTTGCATTTTTCCTTTCTAAATGTTCAGCTTTATATAAATACTTGCTGCTGTTTCAAACCAGTTCTGTCTATGGCAAGTGAAATTAAAGCATACTGCCTTTGGAAGTAGAAAATGTTCTGGCAGGATATTTAAGTACTGTGGAAGTAAGTACTCATTACTTTTGAGAGTTGACTGCAGAAAGTACTAGTTTTCCTAGAAGCACCAGAACCCTTGATTCATAGACAATACTGCATTGTCAACATGGTGCTTGTTCAGCAGCATCTTTCCACAGATATTTGGCAAGTATTTAAAGGCCACATTTTGTGTAATTGGTTTAGACTTTGAAAATGATCCGCTTCTTTTTGTTAAAGGATGTACACAGCAGTACTGGATTTTATGCTGACATTCTCATGCCTTTGTCTTCTACCAATTGGGGCGTATTTGTATAACTTTGTGTAGCACCTCAAAGAGTAACGTAATGCTTTGTCATCAGTTTTGGTGCTGAGGAGTGTAGAAGAGCACAGTAGCCTTGTGAAGCTGGAATATAGAAGAGCTATGATATTCACAGCATTTTCTCAGCAAGTGAAACATTTCCATATCTGGGTATGCAAAAGTGCGTGTGTGTGTGTGTTTGCACGCACACTTTCACATTGTGTATACATAACAAGTGGGAAAATGGGATTGAGGGAATGCTACATATTTTCCGAAATATTCAACTTTTGCGCAAATAGGACTGTGGGGGCAAAGCATAGGATAAGCGTTACTGAAATAACTTATGTCTATGGTAGAAATCTTGTAGAATCTTTTTCTTGTTAGCTTTCTGCAGGTTTGTTATTAGCAGTAGTATAAATAACTGTGAAATAGTAACAAAGGGGAACAGTGGATATTGATTTCTAATTACTCACAAGCGTGGTTGACATCTAAACATTAGTCTTGCTTACAAACCTTAAAAGAATTGTATTCTTCTAACTCAACTAGTCTACTGAATGTGTAATAAATCAATGATTTGTACAGTATATGTGTGCTTTAATATGGAGCATACCTGTCACACTGAAGTATTGTATGACCTAGTTAGGGTTCTTGGGATACTGTGCGTGGGCTTAGAGCTGTTGCCGGGGGCAGACTGCTCTCTGCTTTGTTTTGTAATATTCTCTGCCAGTCAACCTATAAAACAGCATGGACCTGTTCAGTAGGTGTGCTTTGTACACAAATACTGCATTCAAAAGCAATAATTAGTCTTTTTATGTGCAAATCAATAGACACAGTACATGAAAATGCTACCACTCTACATTTTTGATACAGCGAAGGAGGGTTTAAAAATGGAGTGTTTGTTTTACATATAACTTTAGTGTAGTAATTTGTTTAATATATTTGGTTGTGGGATAATGCATTTACATAAAATTACTAATATTTTTGTCTCCTTGTTTCTCTGTTCTAGGCATAAAATCATTGGATTATAATAACTCTGAAGTTTTGGAACCCAAGTGATGTTAAAACAATTTAGGCCTATTGGAATATGGCCACCTGTTAAAATGCAGAATCTAAAGGAGCTATTACATATCAAAACTTATTGAAGACCTGAATTTCCTGGATACCTGTCATTTAACCACTTCCTTAAATGACCACGACTGGGATCTCATGCAACCAGTGTATATTTTGGAGACTATTCTCCAAAAGGGAATTGTGCATTTAAAAAGCAGAGATGACTATATCTTTTTTTGGAACTTACTAAAGCTAAACATATTTACAAATCATGACCAGCTTGAAGCGGTCCCAGACTGAAAGAGCTGTTGCCACTGGGGTAGCAGTTGGAACAGATGGAGGATCTAAAGTCCATTCAGATGACTTTTACATGAGGCGCTTTAGGTCGCAGAATGGCAGCTTAGGATCTGCAGTCATGGCTCCAGGGGGGCCTTCACGCAGTGAAGGTCCCCACCACCTTACCTCTACTCCTGGTGTTCCCAAAATGGGAGTTAGGGCCAGAATTGCTGACTGGCCCCCAAGGAAGGAAAATGTCAAAGAAACTACCAGATCTAGTCAGGAAATTGAAACATCAAGTTGCCTTGATAGTATTTCCTCTAAAAGCAGTCCTGGGAGTCAGGGGAGCTCTGTTAACCTGAATGCTAGTGACTCTGTCATGCTAAAGAGTATCCAGAACACTCTTAAAAACAAAACAAGACAATCTGAGAATCTTGATTCTAGGTTTCTAACACCTGACGGCTACCCCAGTTCCCCTAGGAAAGCCCTTCGCAGAATAAGACAACGCAGTAACAGTGACATTACCCTAAGTGAGCTTGATGTGGATAGCTTTGATGAATGTATTTCACCCACTTTTAAATCCGGGCCATCACTGCACAGGGAATATGGCAGCACATCCTCAATAGATAAACAGGGAACTTCAGGGGAGAGTTTTTTTGATTTATTAAAGGGTTATAAAGATGAGAAATCTGATCAGAGAAGCCCAGCTCCATCAAAGCTCAGTGAACTTCTGATAGCCAGTGGAAGCAAGGGTTCAGGATTCTCTTTGGATGTGATTGATGGGCCTATCACTCAGAGAGAGAACCTCAGACTCTTTAAGGAAAGGGAGAAACCACTGAAAAGGCGCTCAAAATCAGAGACGGGAGATTCTTCTATTTTTCGTAAGTTACGTAATGCCAAAGGTGAAGGAGAACTCTCAAAGTCTTCAGACCTTGAAGATAACAGGTCAGAAGACAGTGTTAGGCCTTGGACTTGTCCAAAATGCTTTGCCCATTATGATGTTCAGAGTATATTATTTGATTTAAATGAAGCAGCAATCAACCGACATAATGTTATTAAAAGAAGAAACACTACAACAGGAGCTTCTGCTGCTGCAGCAGCATCATTAGTTTCTGGGCCTTTGTCCCATTCTGCAAGTTTCAATTCTCCCATGGGAAGCACTGAAGACCTGAATTCAAAAGGAAATCTCAGTATGGACCAGGGGGATGATAAAAGCAATGAACTTGTGATGAGTTGTCCTTATTTTCGTAATGAGATTGGTGGGGAAGGAGAACGGAAGATCAGCCTGTCCAAATCCAATTCAGGTTCCTTCAGTGGATGCGAAAGTGCCTCTTTTGAGTCTACTCTTAGCTCCCATTGCACAAATGCAGGAGTGGCAGTACTTGAAGTACCCAAGGAAAATCTGGTGTTACATTTAGATAGAGTGAAAAGATACATTGTTGAACATGTGGACCTTGGTGCATACTATTATCGGAAATTCTTCTATCAGAAGGGTAAGTAACCTTTTTTTCCTACAATATATCACTTTTCTGTGACTCCAAATAGGAAATTATTTTGGCATCTGATAATTCCTGCAAATCTTACTATGGAGTGCTGTATTCTGCTGACATTTTAATAACTTAGAAGTAAGTTTACCCATAATAAAAAAAACATACATCTTGATTCAGGGCAAAACATTTAAATGAAGTTAAAAGGCAACAATCTTGATTTATGTGCATGTTATCTTCCATTACAATTATCACTTTAGGAAGAAAATTCTTATTCACATAATTCTACAAAAATTTCAGTATTTTTGAATAGCAGCAATTTCTTTCTTAGACAGCAATTATCTTAAAAAACAGTAGTAAGAATCAATCTCTTTGTCAACTAGCTTTCCACAGGCACTGGTGGATTTTTCCAGAGGGTGTATGTGTATGTGTGTGTGTATATATATATATATACACACACACCTCTACCCCGATATAACACTGTCCTCAGGAGCCAAAATATCTTACTATGTTATAGGTGAAACCGCGTTATTTCGAACTTGCTTTGATCCGCTGGAGTGCGCAGCCCCGCCCCTTAACCGGATTATATTGGGTCGCATTATATTGGAGTAGAGGGGTGTGTGTGTGTGTGTATATATATGTATGTGTATTTTTTACACTTACACACACACACACACACACACACACACACACACACACACACACACACAAAAATTGGATATACTAACTGTCAGAGCACCAATGCATGTGTAATTGGATTAAAAACACAACATTATTTTGCAAAAACAAAGTGTCTACTTTTGCTTTCATTGAAGTCAGTGGCAAAAACGCTAACTGATTTCATTTGGAATAAAAGTAGGTCCCCTGGCTTAAATAAAATAGCTGAATATATCATTCTTTACAATCAGTAGGATAATAATTGTACTAACTCAGTCAGACAGCCAATAATATTTCATAACTAATGCTATAAAAGCCAGGTATTATGTTTGTTTTTATAAAATCAAAACAATGGTAACAAAAATAACCTAAGATAATTTCAATACTGCATTAGTCCCTTGTTTAACATTCTGGATTTAGAATTACATTCAGGTTGGAAATTTAGGCTTTTAATGAAACATACATTAAAAATCACATGCTGAAAAGTCTCTATTCATGTCTTATTTATAAAAGCTTGAAGTATTGAAAGGGAAAGCGTTTTAACAACTGAATTTGTTTACTTTTTGATTTCATTTTGGCATGGATAATGAGACTGGACTGCTTAGTTTCTGGTTCTCATGCAGGAGCACATACGTTCCCAAACTGTGATCCACAGAACACTTTCTGGCAATATGCAGAAAAACTGACTGTTGGTTATACTGTCTGGAACTTCATTTCTAGTTGCTAAGATACATTAAAAGACAGCTAAAAAAGAAAGCAAAGTTCTCTGTGTAATTATGAATGGGCGGGGAGGGATTCATGACTCTTTAAGACGAGGCTCACACAATGAAAATGTTTGAGAACCCCTGACAGTGCTGTAGTGTTTGGATTCCCAGTGTTTAATATTTACATAAACCTATATGTATTTATTTTTAAATGTTTGAATGCTGCTATTGATATAAATTTATATACAATAACAATCTACATTTTGGGCTTAAAGTACTTGATAGCATCCTTTAACCATGAAATTGTGGCATCGCTTGAATCAAACATTCATATACAGAAATATTTGTAGTAAAGAATCTTATTTTTAATGTTGGCAAAATGAACTAAAGATGGGAAGTGTCCACACTCTGTATGATAGTGGTTTTCTGTTCTTCTTTTCCTTGATAACTAACTTTAATTTAGAACCATTTGCCCAGGATTCAGTTGACTGAGCTACTTAGTGCATGACATGCATACCGGTCATGTGTTCTTGCAGGCCAGGTGGATCTTCACATATGTGGTTAGGGGCTGTATTTGCTTCTGTTGATTGCCAAGGGTACACTGTAGCACCTGCTTTGCAGAAAGCCCCTCTGCCTCTCCTCTTGTTCCTCTCACTGCTGGATCTGTTCAGGAAGGACCAGCTAGAAAAACAGTCAGTGGTAGCAGTGGGTGGCCAGCTGGTAGGGGCAAGAGATATTGGAGCTTATTACTGGCCCCAAGTGCCACCAGTAAGTCCCCAGCCATCATCTCAGACACTCCAGACATCATCCATTTGACCCTTATCTTCAGGGCAGCCTTGGTGCCACTAGCAAAGACTATAAGGAAAGGGTGGCCATCGCTGTGCAGGTCAGCCTGTGGCTTCAGTCCTACTGAAAGTAATGAGAGATGGTAGCCACTTTGAGTAAGTGAAGAAGTTCAGAAGATGTCTCCTAAAAATTGTAGGACTCAAGATCATAGCACGAGCATTCATAACTTTGGAATGTTCATGCCATGGTATTGCTGCTCATCAAGTGTTTGGGCCACTGCATATTGGCTGTGTGCTTCAAAATGCATGGATATGTGACAGTACAATACGTGTCTTGAGATGGCTTATTTTTGCCACAGTAAGGTCTGGTTCAACATATGGTAATTTCAGAGGACACCTGCAAGAGTTATGCTGTTTGTGGCTGTCATTCTCAATATGACAGTATGAGCTTTGGCCCCCTACTTCGCCAGCTGTTGATCATGAGTTTATCATGGTACTTTGTAGTCCCCTATCTACAGTTACAGCTTCTACAAAACTGCTTCCCATCTATTTGAATTAGATCCAAACTTCCAAACTAATTCTTGGTGTAGTTTACTCTATCCCAGCGAGTGAACGTTAATTGGAATCACTATAGTAAGTGTCAGAAAGATTTAGAGGCTTGGTATACAGAACATGAAGACAGACAAGTTTAGAAGACAGAGACATGTAGATGTTTCAGTTTTGAAAATGCTTCTTTTTCAAGCGAACATGTCACCTGCTGACCATGTAAACATATAGAGACTTATATTAGTGCTAACTCACATTTGCCAAGTTGTGTAGCTCCACATGTGGCATGGCACACACGTGCATGCACACAATGTAATGAGCTAATTTGCATATTTGCAAATCATTTGCATGCAATAATAAATTTCAGCTTCTGTTCAATACACCCTGCCCCAAGCAGTGGCATGGTTAGGACTTGGTATCTGTGTCACTTTCCAGGTGCCTTCTAGTCACGATCTCAATGGGCTATACAAAACATTAGAGATGAAATACCTCGCAGAGTGCCCAGCTGTCTGGTTTGGAAGCTGTGCAGGAAACTGTGATGGGAAAAGAGAATGTGTGGGAGTGTAGGAGAGGGATTAAGATTGGGTGCAGGGGAATGTGGGATACAGTGGAAAAGAGGGATACGAGGAGGGAAAGGGTCAGCAGATATATAAGGGAATGTGGATGCAGGATGGAGACTGAGGGGAACACAATAGAATTTGAGGAGCAGGAGGGACACTGGTAGCAGGAAAATACAGTGAAAGGTATAGGACAGGAGATTAGAACACCATGGAAGGAAAATGTGAGTGCAATAAGGACAGAGATAGAAACAGTTGAGAGGATGAGTAGTAACATAGGGGAGTGATTGGGAAGGTAAGTGTAGAGGGTGAGAATGCTAGCTCTCCCACGCAGTGGGTTGAGAGAGGAGGTAAATGAAATTCCTCTCCAAGTAGCTAAGGGCAGAGGCTGGCCTTTTTGTGTGTGCGTGTAACAACATGTAAGCTTGGATTCTGAAAGTAAAAGGATCACACACAAATAGAAAGTGGAAGAGAAGCTTGTCTCTTCAGACTTTAAAAAAAATTCTTAAGGCAGAACAAAAATGCACAGTTGCGTGCCTTTTCTCTAGTCATGATGCAAAACAATTGTTGTGAAGAAGAAAAGAAAGTACCCAGCCTCCAGCAGGAGGAAAAAAAGTTGCAATTAGAGCATCTCATTTCCCATGCAGCACTAGAGAAACAATTGTTGGGGTGCCTGAAAGTGTTCAGAGCTGGCTGTAATAGGTGCAGCAATGCTGCTTTTTCACTGATATTATGGCAAGTGCAGGCAGATCCCTCTGTATAGGTCATCTTGTGCTGATATACAGGATAGAGTTGGCTTGTGTATCTCTGATCAGATGGAGTCTATTATCATCTAAAAACGTTAAGGAAGCAGTGAGCAAAGTTTTTTACTGGGAAAACTAAATAAATCAGACGATGTGAAAATATCTACATATTTTTAATTGCCAAACTCTGAAGCCTGAGGGTGACGAAGGAGAGTGAGATCAGAGCCTGAACTCCAATCTGAGCTGCAGTGTCAAAGCACCACATCCACACAGTTATTTTTAGCACTCTTGCATTAACTCCTCTACTAGGAGTCTGTGGACATGGGCTGAAAGGCTTGCTCCCAGATGCTGTGTAGACAAACCCTTGTAAGACATATGCATTTTGGTTGCTTTACAAAAAATAAACAATAGATCAATGTAAGCTAATCTGCTATGAGGTTAAATTTGCTGTTATGTGAAAAAGCATGCTTTTTTACAAGTTGAGAATTACAAGTTTATCCAAGTTTGTAATAGCGGCTCCCAAATTGTGATTACTTTTTGAATAGGAACTTGCAAATATTCCATAAGTTGTGCACAGTTTACACATACTACTACAGTCAAAATTTTGTTTTTTACTACTTTGAAAGGAAATGTAAATCCTCTAATGAGTCTAATTTAAACCAGGAAATTCCCAGAGAATTCTGAAAATGGTAGGTGACTTTCCCCCTCTTCCTCCCATTGAATCTTTTATTTTTAAGTGAAAGAATGAAATTCCAGCCTGGAGTTCAGCTAGGTCATATGTTGCTTTTTTGGTAAGGCCTGTAATCTTCTGTTACTCTATGTATTCCATAAGGACGTACAATATTATGATGTAATAGGACTTGTTGCCTTGTGAAATACTTGTGTTTATAATTTACTGAGTGTTTCTGTAAACTCAGCCTGCCAGGCCTTCTATATTTGAATGTAACTAGTCACTCAAGATAGGTTTCCATTTAACTAGATGACATATTACATAAGTGGCAACTCTTCTCTCACCTCAACTATTTGAATCCTCATGCAAACAGTCTAAGAATTATAAATAGAAAAGAGGTCTCCTAACCCAGCTTCTGAATGCTTGTGCTTAAGTTTTCAGGCCTACGTTTTGTTGGACTACATTTTTTTTTCTGTAATAGAATGAGTAATTTACATGTATAAAATAAGAATTAATTAATTTTACCTGTCACTCAGCAAATAAGTGATTGTTCCTTCTGCCATATTTTCCTCTGCTTTGTCCAGTTCATGTTTAAACTCAATTAAGACTTCATTTTCTATTGGGGTACTACTCCGTGGTGTCTCTGTTATGAAATGTTTCTTGATATTCATCCTAAATTTTCCACTATTTAATTTTGTCCCTGCATTAGTTTTATGCCTTTTTTCTCACTTCTCAAATAATACTTCACTCTCTTTGATTTTTATGCCCTTCAAATACTTGTAGAGGTTTATAGTATTGAGAGAGTCAAGTATAGTCTATACTTCTTTTTATAGTATAATCAATACTGTCATTTCAGATTTAAATATGTAATTCTGAATTTTTTGCATCCATTCATTTGCTTTCCATACTTTTACTTTTAATGCATTGGGTCAAATGTATTTTTTTTAATTTAGTGTGAGTGAAACCTACCCCTTTGCAAAAGGCTAGCAAAGCGGCAAACATATGTTAAGTCCCATTTCAGTTCTGTTTTGAGTACAGGCACAAAGATGAATTTCACCCTATAAATATAGATAGATCTCACTAGTGATGACTGAGGGTGAAATTTTGGCTTCACTGACGTCAATGGCAACCTCTCATTAACTTTATTAGGTCCAGAATTTCACACTGGATAAATTATCTGAGTGCAAAATGTTTCTGTGAGAGCTGTAACATGAATTTTTCCTTTTATTTTTATACCCAAGAACACTGGAACTATTTTGGGGTAGATGAGAGCCTGGGTCCAGTAGCTGTGAGCATTAGAAGAGAAAAACCGGATGAAATAAAAGAAAATGGATCTCTATATAACTACCGCATCATTTTCAGAACCAGTGAGGTAAGCAAAGTATGAGTGGAATAAGAGGGGAAGAAACTAGTAGTGAATAGGCAAAGCCAGATACTATGTGGTGAAATCATAGATCCAGGTAGTTGTTGTATTACAGATATTGGAAACCAGAAGGAAGCCTGTGTGTTGCTCATCGTGATACATTTTTGTCTTCCACATATAAATATGGTACAGTAATCTCCTTGCCAAGAACTATTTTATAGAATAAAGATAAATATATCACCAAGTGAACTATACTGTAGCATTCCACAAATAAGCAGTATATTTGAGCAAATCACTTTGGTTAGGAGTTGAAAAATTTACTGGACATTATAGTGAGAGGTAAGAAAGTATGGAACATTCTCCACCCTAACATTTTAGGTGACAGTGCATTGGTCTCAGAAAACTATTGTATTTTTAACAGCTAACTAGTGTAGGGGAGAGGTGGGGTGAGCAGATGGGGACAGTGAACAGAATTAGCCTTCTTTTCAAGTGCTGAGTCTGGGCTTGATTGTTAGTAGCATCTTTCCTGGATGGTAGATATTTGATAGTTTGGAAGCTTTCCCACAGATTCTTCTTTCTTTTCATTCCCTCCCTCATTCTCAGCTGCTGCAAAGACAGTGTTTCTTTTTCTCTTTGCTTTTTTTCTAGCAGAATGAAAGGATGGATATTCCACTCATCCTTCCTTCCAAACTGGGAAATTTCGTTCTCTTCATCTCCTTTTTCCTCTCCCATTCAGATTATATCTCCACCATTGTTGCTGTTTGTGGCACATTTATTTTAAGAGTAGCCATCTTCACTACTGCAATTCTTATCCTTTAGCTGGAGTGAAGATGACCAGACTCTTTGTCAATCTCAATCTAAATTTAAGCAACAGAATCTACTAACCTTCAGGTGCTAAGAATGCTGTCTCTGCTGGGGGAGTGAGGAGGTGCATTCTGTAGTTATGCAGGTGTTGGTTTCACCATTTCTTCCTCCTATTGATAGATTTCTGGAGCAGCAAAATGAAATCTGAAACCACTGGTTATTGAGAGTCCTTTTGTTCAAACAGCTGGGGCAGCAGAAGTGAAATTGACCAATCTCTTGTAAATTGCACTTTGTTGCAACAAAGGGATTGTTTCATTCCTGGGAGAATCTTGTCAGTGACAAATAGGAGAGAATGCTTTTTTAAAGCTGTTTTATGTCTGTTTGTTGTTGAGTTTTATTATAGGGGGTACACACAATTGTTTGGTGAACCCAAAGGTACAGCACAGGTTGTAAAAGCAATTATAGATTTTCCTGCTGTTGCTTTATGTGTAGCTTGCTAACTTTAACTTACTTGATATTTACACTTGTCTTATAAAGCTACTGAAACTTTCCTTCTCACCATTAATTTCAAATAAAGTTCTATATAAGGTAACTGTGATGTAACTTTCTTCTCCAAGAACAGTCAAATGGACACTTTGCTTAGTTTATCTCATCTAAAGTATTCAGTTCAAATGCAGTTCAGTGCACAACTAGGACTTTTGTTTCCTATTTAAAGCTCAAACTGTGATATAAAGAAAGATTAGCATTCAGCTTGTAGACCACCTCAGGCTAAACTTAGAGTACCACTCACAAAAGTTGTGGGGGTTTTTCTCTTATAACTAATAGAATAGAGGCTTACACTTAGGGTTTTTTTAAACCTTAATGGCCTATTTTATTAGTTTGTGCAAGACATCTCATATCTTGCAACAGAATAGTAGTCTTTGTAACTCTATTGCTGGTTTAAATTTAGTCCAGCTTTGTAGTAACCATAAGTTACTACATAATAGCTGTTTCATGTTCTTCCTTCAAGTCTACAAGTAGTTTTTTGAGAATCAAAATGGGTAAGCTTGCAAGTATTCTCAGCTTAGCATTCCAACCTCAGCTTCAGTGAATCATAGAATCATCAAAATGCAGAACTGGAAAGGACCTTGATAGGTCATCTAGTCCAGTTCTCTGCACTGAGGCACTACTAAGTATTATCTAGACCATCCTTGACAGGTGTTTGTCCACTCTGTTTTTATAAACCTCTGACAGAGATTCCACAGATTCCGTAAGTAATTTGCTCCTGTGCTTAATTTTCCCTTACAGTTAGGAAGTTTTTTTCTAATGTCTTGTTGTAGTTTAAACTAGGGCTGTCAAGTGGTTAAAAAATTAATCGCAATGAATCATTCTGTTAAACAATAATAGAATACTATTTATTTCAATATTTTTGGGTGTTTTCTACGTTTTCAAGTATATTAATTTCGATTATGACACAATACAAAGTGTACAGTGCTCATTTTATATTTATTTTTATTACAAATATTTTTCACTGTAAAAAACAAAAAAAATATTTTTCAATTTAACCAATACAAATATTGCAGCGCAATCTCTTTATCATGCAAGTTTAACTTATAAATGTAGAAGTATGTACAAAAAACCCCCAGTATTCAAAAAAAAGGTACAACTTTATAGAGCCTATAAGTACAATCAGTCCTACTTCTTGTTCAGCCAGTCACTCAGACAAACAAATCTGTTTACATTTGCAGAAGATAATCCAGTTGATATATTTGAAAATGTAGAAATACATCCAAAATATTTAATAAATTTCAATTGGTTTTCTATTGTTTAACAGTGCGATTAATCATGATAAATTTTTTGAGTTAATCGCATGAGTTAACTGCAATTAATCGACAGCCCTAGTTTAAACCCATTACTACTTGTCCTGTCTTCAGTGGATGAGAACAACCTTTTACATACTTGTATACTGTTATCATGTCCCCCCTCAGTCTTCTCTTCTCCAGAATAAACAAACCCAGTTTTTTCAGTCTTTCCTCATAGATCATGTTTTCTAGACATTTAATCATTTTTGTTGCTTTCCTCCAGTTTGGACTGCTTTCCTCCAGTTTGTCCACATTGTTCCCAAAGTGCAATGCCCAGAGCTGGATGCAATATTCTAGATGGGGCCTTATCAATGCAGAACGGAAGAATTACTTTGTGTCTTGCTTACAAAACTACTGCAAATACATCCCAGAATGAGTTTTTTACTACAGTTTTATACTGATGACTCATATTTAGTTTGTGATCTACTATAAGCGTCAGATCCTTCTGTCATTTCAGTTCCTATAAATTATTCCTAAGTGGAGTACTTTGCATTTGTCCTTATTGAATTTCATCATAATTATTTTATACCATTTCTACAGTTTTTCAAGATCATTTTGAATTCTAATTCTGTCCTCCAAAGTGCTTCCAACCCCTCCCAGCATGTTATCATGGACAAAGTTTATAAGTGTACTCTGTATGCCATTATTAAAACAATTTATGAAGTTATTAAATAGAATCAGACCCAGGACCGATTCCTACGGAACCTCACTTCATATGCGCTTACAGCTTGGCTATGAACCATTGATAACTACTCTCTTAGTACAGTTTTCCCACTAGTTATGCACTAAACTTATAGTAGGTTTGGCTAGGCTATATTTCCCCCGTTTGCTTATGACAATGTCAGGTGAAACAGTATCAAAGGTCTTACTAAGTCAAGACATATCACATCTGCTGCTTCCCACCTATCTACAAGGCTTGTTACCCTGTGTAAAAAAGGATATTAGGTTGGTAAAACATGATTTGTTCTTGACAAATTCATGTTAACTATTACTTGTGATTTGGCCATGGAAAAAGCTAATGCGGTCTTGGGATGCATCAGGCGAGGTATTTCCAGTAGAGATAAGGAGGTGTTAGTACTGTTATACAAGGCACTGGTGAGACCTCATCTGGAGTACTGTATGCAGTTCTGGTCTCCCGTGTTTAAGAAGGATGAGTTCAAACTGGAACAGGTACAGAGAAGGGCTACTAGGATGATCCAAGGAATGGAAAACCTGTCTTATGAAAGGAGACTCAAAGAGCTTGGCTTGTTTAGCCTTACCAAAAGAAGGCTGAGGGGAGATATGATTGCCTTCTATAAATGCATTAGAGGGATAAATACCAGGGATGGAGAGGAATTATTTAAGCTCAGTACCAATGTGGACACAAGAACAAATGGATATAAACTGGCCATCAGGAAGTTTAGACTTGAAATAAGATGACGGTTTCTAACCATCAGAGGAGTTCTGGAACAGTTGTCCAAAGGGAGTAGTGGAAGCAAAAGACATATCTGGCTTCAAGACTAAGCTCGATAAGTTTATGAAAAGGATGGTATAATGGAATAGCCTAATTTTGGCAATTAATTGATCTTTTGACTATTAGCAGTATATATGCCCAATGGCTTGTGATGGGATTTTAGATGGGGTGGGATTTGAATTACTACAGAGAATTCTTTCCTGGGTGTCTGGCTGATGAGTCTTGCCCACATGCTTAGGGTTTAGCTGATCACCATAGTTGGGATCGGGAAGGAATTTTCCTCCGGGGCAGATTGGCAGAGGCCCTGGAGGTTTTTCACCTTTCTCTGTAGCATGGGGCACATGTCACTTGCTGGAGGATTCTCTGCACCTTGAAGTCTTTAAACAACGAGTTGAGGCCTTCAATAGCTCAGACATAGGTTAGGGGATTGTTACAAGAGTGAGTGGGTGAGATTCTGTGGCCTGCGTTGTGCAGGAGGTCAGACTAGATGATCATAATGATCCCTTCTGATCTTAAAGTCTATGATTCTATTATACTTTATCACCTTATATCTTCTAGGTACTTACAAACTGACTGACTGATTATTTGCTCCATTATCTTTCCAGGTGCCAAAGTTAAGCTAACTGATCTAAAATTTCTATGGTTGTCTGTATTCTCCTTTTTATAGATAGATACTATGTCTCTTCAGCCAGGTGTTTTATTAGACCCTGTTGACTTGAAGACATCTAACTTGCCTAAGTAATTTTAGCTTTTTTTCCCCCCTATTTTAGCCTCAGATCCTACCCAGTTTACTTAGATGTTCTCTGTGTTTGTCCGGTCACTGCTAACCTTTTTGGTGAAAATGGAAACAACAAGGGAATTTAACACTTTAGCCATTGCTGCATTTTCTGTTGTCTTTTCCTCCTCATCGAGTAATGGGCCTACTCTGTCCTTGGTCTTCCCCTTGCTTCTAATGTATTTGTAAAATGTTTTCTTGTTATCCTTTGTCTGTAGCTAGTTTAATCTCATTTTGTGCCTTGGGCTTTCTAATTTTGCCCCAGCATGTTTGTGGTGTTTGTTTATAATCATCCTTTGTAATTTGACCTAGTTTTCATTTTTTGAGTTTTAGGTCACCGAAGATCTTTCGGTTAAGCTAAGGTGATCTTTTACCATGCTTCCTATCTTTCCTATGCATTGGGATAGTTTCCTCAATTTCCATTAATAACATCTCTCTAAAAAACTACCAACTCTCTGGAACTTTTTTGTTTTAGACTTGGCGCCCCTGGAATCCTACCTATACATTCTCAGAGTTTGCTAAGGTCTGCCTTCTTGAAATCCATTATTTTTGTTGTGCTGTTTTCATGTGCAATAGCACAAGAAAGATCCAAATAGAAAGCGCGCGCACACACAAAAAAGTAAACAGAGAAACAATTTTGCATTTATAGTTTCTTTTTAAGTTACCGTCTTTTTCTAATAAAGTATAATCACTAAATCCCTACTTTTTGCATTTTTATACTATATCAGATACAATATAGTATCGCAGTCTGCGTTTCATGTTATGGTGAACATATAAATCCCATTACATGTTCCTAAATATAAGCAGTGCACACACAAAAAACATCCTTTTAGAACTGTTGTGGATTTGGTTGGTGTTGTTTTTTTTTTAAATTGACTGTAATCCTGGCAAAAAGTGCTGGGCTAACAGCTCTGGAGACTGAAGTTCTATATTTATCTACAGAATGGGTGTGCAGGATGCACTGCCCCATTTTGCCTAACCGATATATCTTAACCCTAACTGGAGGGATCATCTCTAGGAGTGAGAGAAGAATTTATTCTCTTATTTCAATCTGTCATAGAATCTTCCATGAATGGTATCAATTAGTGCCATCTGTTGGTGATTTTGTAACTTGAACACCATTAAATATAAATTGGACTAGGTCAACCAAACCACTTCACATACTGTAGGTCATTTAATTGAGAAATACTGTTCTTAAACACATAAAAGTACAAATGGACTCCTATTATAATTAACTATTGTAAAATAATGGCACACTAGAGTTCTCAGTTTAAAAGAGAAATATATTTCTTTACACATAGAAATAACTGACTTCCAATAAATCAATCAAATAAAATACATTTAACAATGTAAATTGCTTTATAACCTACATGTAAATCTGACTAGATTGTTGCAACTTGATTGGCTAATATAAAGAGCATTAATTCTATGGCAGGGTCCAATGAAATCCAAATTCATAGCATACTACATGCATAGTAGCACCCAACACAGAATATGGAGGACAAATGACAAAATAAAACCCTAATGGCAATATTTTTGAATTATTTTTCCATACAAAAGATTTAGCTTATAAGAGCAACTATTTTGGGACATAGCACTTTGGGGTATTTAATGATTGCCTGGGGTTAATATCTGGGGTGCATAACTCTTACTGGTTTGCCATTAATTCTCAGGAAATTCCCTCTGCCTTTGTTGCTTAAACTCAGGGCTTGTCTACATTAAGCACTCAAGAAAGGTAAGGTGAATCAAGTAAAGATATAAAGTCAATGTGCATAAATTAAATTGTGTTAACTTCTCTTACCTCTTCCTCTTCCCTATTCCCATCCCTTTGCTTTTCTTCAGGAGTAAAGTGGCCTAAAATACCTGTAACTTAATCCTCCTCCTCTCCTTTAAATTACGCATATTGGCTTCCTAACTTTAGTTGAGTTACCTTAATGTTCCTGTATAGACATGTCCTCCTCAGATTCCTTCTGAAGTGAAGCTGTTGAGGGAAAGGAGGAAGGAGGGAGAAGATGCTTATATTTTGGTGCTTTACTTCATTCATAACAAAAACATATGTCTGTTCTAAATTACTGTCTGCTTTAATATAATCTGAGTTTTACTTATAAACTGATATTTTGTTTGGAAATTTGTCAGTCATTTTTGTGTTTAAAAGAGAATTTTCTTCTGTTTTTGAATGAAAGACCTTCATGTAGTTAGAGCTTATTTGTATACTCTCTCTATATACTGTATATATACTGTATATTCAGGTCAGTTTGCCTTCAAACATTTACATGGGACATATGATGAATATCATTCCCTTTTAGCCAGCCTTATAGTTAGAATTTTTTGAAACTCATAAGCAGATATGCTCATGTTTTGTAAACTTCTTGCAGTTCTCACTGGGGATGTCTCATTGAATATTTCATCTTTCAGGTTTATCTCCGTTCTCACTGCTAATTACTAAAGCCTTACGAGTCTGCTTTCTTCTCGTGGTGCTGGGGTCAATTTTAAATTTGACCTGCTACCTATGTATCTCCCCTAAGTAGTAATTTGATACAAAATGTGAGCTTCTGGAGACTATTATAAAGCACTTGCAGTATCATGTCTAGTATTCGATATCATAATTAATAACATTCTGCACATCTGCATCTATTTATACAACATGAGTTACTTAAGTCTCAAATACTATTGAGACTTGGAGAGGTAGAATTGTTCTGGTTTACTCATAGATACACTGAGATTCTGAAAGGTTGACTTGCTATGACTTCTAGGGCAAGTCAGTGTCAAGGGCAGGAATAGGCCCAGGAGTCCTGAGTCATTTCTCTGCTCTTACCACTAATTGATACTTCCTCTCTAGATATGTCAAAATAATTTATTATTTCTTTGTTCTAGCTTCTGACTTTAAGAGGCTCTGTGCTGGAAGATGCTATCCCTTCAACTGCAAAGCATTGCACAGCCAGAGGACTTCCCTTAAAAGAAGTGCTTGAACATGTGGTTCCTGAGCTGAATATCCATTGCCTCAGATTGGCTTTCAACACTCCTAAAGTCACAGAGCAGCTTATGAAACTGGATGAACAAGGGGTAAGTCCCAATTTAAAGAATAAGAGAGACTCTTTGGTGTTGTAAAATTGAATTGGGTGAGCTGCATTGAACTGCAAAATTATCTGTTCATCTTACATAGCAGCATTTCAGTTGAGTATTTTAGTTCAAATAGGGGATTTGCACAATTCTGGAAGTTGAAATGACTGTCTTTTTCATCAAGTCTTCCAGTATTTTTGGAATTGTTAAAATTAAACTCACCACATTAAATTGTTAAATGTTTCTGATCTTGCCTGCTAACTTTTTTAGACACTATTCACATAAAATCTTAATTCAAATTAATTTTCTTGCTTGTTGGGGATTTGTTTCATCACAATAGATCATAATTAAGACTTTGCATAGCTCAGTGAAATGAAAATTGTGCATGTACATTCACTTTTTCTCTCTCACACAATTCTCTGCCCAAAGTGGAAGGGACATTATCAAAGAAGATTAAACCTTAAAAATTAACTTTAGTGGCAGTTGTTCCATTTAATCACTCTTATTTTAAGGATTCCAGCCCCTCCCCCCCCCTTTTTTTTTAAAAAACTGCTCCTTTGGTGCTATTGTACTGAAAAGAGAAAAATCTCCCAAGTTACTGAATTCTTCACTGCTGTGTGCATGCGCTAGTTTGTACTCACTGCAATGCATGTTACTTCTGCAAGGATTTTTTTTCTTAGACAAGAAGTAGAATGAAAATTTCAAAAGGACATTTTCAAAACTGACTCTCTATGCTTTCTCCAGTGTTGATTAATAGAAGTCTTAAAATGTTGGTGGAGTTCATATATTGGCTCACTACTATTTTCTTGAAAAACTTGCCTATTTGATGAGGTAATTTACATCAGATGATGGTTTGTTGAGCATCGGTTGGTCTGTTTTAGACTGGCCATCAGAAAATCTTTTCTAAGGGTGGCTTTCATCACTGAATTTCACTAACCAGAAGATATGTTTCCATATCTGATGTGCATTTATCCTACAAGTTTGACTATGCAGAAGAAACACTCTTAAAGAACTACAGTCACTGACAAACCACCTGTTTCATTTTTTAAAATATTGTTGCCTCTGCATATTGAGCCTGGGAGCCCATCTGTCCCTCTTCCTTGGAGTTCTGCCCTCTTAAGGATTCTGGGTTTAACAGAAAGAGCTGAGGCAACTGTGGACTGCATGGCTTCCTCCCTTTGGCGCTGAAGTTTGGCCTTGCAAGGAACTACTAGTCTAGTCCTCATGGGAATTGGCTTTCCAGTAGGTTCCTGAAGCTCAGCAGTGCCAGGGAGTTCATCACACAAGTGTGAACATATAGAGGTGAAACCATTCAAAGAGCCACAATTACTGTTAAATAACTTTTCTTTAGTGGTTTTGGCTGGCTTTTTCGAAGGTACATAGCACAGTCAGGCCCCTCACTTCCATTGATTGCCAACAGGAGCTGAGGACTTTGCCTTTGAAAATCTTCCTCTTTGTAGACTGCCAACCTAAAGACTAGCTTTTTGATTCATTTAGAACTTTAATAGTCCAGATGTGGTTGGTGTGCGTGATATCCTTTGTCCTACATGGACAACTTCATGGGCAGCTTTAAAAAACAAACAAAAAAACCTCAGTTTTTGGCAGTGCAACTAACACTTAAAAAG
Source organism: Chelonoidis abingdonii (assembly GCF_003597395.2). Taxonomy (NCBI): domain Eukaryota; kingdom Metazoa; phylum Chordata; order Testudines; family Testudinidae; genus Chelonoidis; species Chelonoidis abingdonii. Next base: position 86,104,835 of record NC_133772.1, read on the forward strand.
GAATGTGGTGTAATAAAACTGTTAAGAATATAGAATATTATTTTATGTAAGGTATTAGTAAAATAAACCAAATTGTAATTTATTTATCTCACGCATAGAAAAAAATTGTAAAATGCATTGCAAAATAACTGTTTTAAGTAGAGAAGAGACAGGCTCAAAATCTTAACATCAAGGATTGTTTTCACTGAAGTGAAAAAAGTGGCACACATCCTTCTTCCACAAGGTGGTTTAAATGAATCTCATAGAATTGGTCATTTTATGTTGTGCACTGCAGACTGAATTTAAGACTTTTTTTTTCCTTGTAAAAATCCTTTTTGAAATCAAGAACACTAGTAATCAAGGATGTAGAAGAGGTTAGGAATTGGAGTAGGTCTTCTGATGTTAGCAGAGACAGTGAAATATGTTGGCTTCTTGTGCCCCTGAAAAGCTTACTGCTATATTTGTAAGACTTGATTCAGATGTGTCCCTGCCAGCAGGTATATGGGATCTTAGGGAGCAATTACCACATAGGTGGGGTGCCAATTAATTTCTTTATTAAAGGAAAAAGGAAGTGGTGGAAATTTAACAATAAAATATGATGGGGTGGGTTGTATAGGGTGTTTACAATAGACAATGATGGGGTGGTTCTTATTGAACAGTGTAGGGAGTTCTAACAGTGGGGTACAGTAAGTGGGGTTCAGCACAATGGGATACAGTACAGTTAATAAGCAACTCAATTTTATATAGGAACAACTCTAGATACAGTGTGGAATGCAAAATGTACCAAAAAGAATGCAAAATTAAAATGCTAGCTTCTATATAAAATGGTTAACAATCTTAGATAGAATGTATTAAGTGGTTGGTGGCCTTATATACAATGTAACATAATGGTATTAATGTAAATACAAAGTATATCGCAATATGGGTGATAAGTGAAATTATGCAATGTAGAAAATTACTGACTTGATTTGTGAGGCTGTGATAGCAAGAGTGTACCTAAAAACTGGGTCAAGGAACGGGGGGGAGGGGAGTGAATGATTAGTGGCAACTGATGAGAGGAGAGTGTGCTGCAAGCAGCGAGAGGCTCTGGAGCCTGCAAGGTAAGGACAATGGGCTAGAGTGAGGTTTTAAGCACACAGAGGGGGAGAATATGAGCGGGGGAAAAACAACAAAGTTATACAAGGGGAGAAACAGCAAGGGGTTTGGGAAGTTCGGAGGGTGATGCAGACGCAGGGGGGGCAGCAAGGAGTTGTAACAGGGAGAGAGTGCAGAGGCACACAGAGGGAGTTGTAACAGGAGAACACAACAAGCCACAGAGTGGGGGGATTGGAGCGGGGGAAAAACAGACAAAGTTATACAGAGGGAGATCGGGACAGTGGGAAGACGAATTCAAGTAGCAAAACCTTTATCTATCTTAACCACGACTAGGCAAAACAACACAATATCACAATTCTAAGCAAAACTATAATAAGCAACTATACAGAGCTTACAAAGCGGCAAACTATAACAAGGCAGGTGAAACTTACAAGCTCTATAATCTTAACAAACTATGACTTATTAAACTAAGAAAACAAACCTATGGTGCACCTTATGCTATGGGGAAGTTTTACAGAGGGCAGAGTGGTATGTGCCCAGGGATGGTGGCTGCAGCAGTGGACACAGCTGCAAGCAGAGAGCCCCGAGGCAAAGCCCACAGGAGCAGAGCTTAGCAGCGGCACAAACTTATTTTTAGCGGCAAAGTGCCGCGGAGTTTAGGAGAGGTTTTAAGACACAGACCAAGGTTTAGATTGAGTCTGTGTGCTGGAGAGACAGAGCAGCAGCTAAAATAATAAAATAAAAGTACAGAGAGTTTCACAGAGGGATTCTTACCAGCCCCAAAGGAAGCAGCAGAGGCAAAAGCACCAAGAACATCAGAAGACTAGGTACGGTCTCAATAATCAGGAGATCTCTCAGGCAGCAATTCGTTCTTCATGAGGGGGGGTTCAAAAAACAGGGGTACGCTCAAAAATAAAACAAGAGCGGAGAAAGGACCCCCAGAACCCTGGCTGATCAGACCAGGCAGCAATGCAGGAACCTTTCTGATGTTAGGTTAAAAAATGTCTGTTTTTAAAGGCAAACTCAGGCAGTTTCCCGCCAGTACTTTTGATTGGCTCCTCTTGATACAAGGGAGAGAGGAGGCAGGGAAACTATAGGTGAGCACAGAGTCATGTCTGGGCAGAGTCCTGTGCAGAAGGTGACTCAAAGCACATGAGACCTATGACTCATGCCCAAGATCTTATAACACAATAGGTCTTGCAGCTCTGGACATTGCCTACCCTACACCAAACCCAGGTTTAACAAGGTGATAACAGGACTAACTAACCCTTTGCACAGGGCAGTGGTCCCACTTAGCACAAGTGGCCATCCCTTTGAGAAGGGCAATGGCTCTTGGGTAAACAACTTAAGGGGCCCTCCCTTTGAGAAGGGCAGTGGCCCTGGTAAACAACTTAACAGCCAGGGAGGGGCGGCCACAGGAGGAGAACAAGAACAAAATGGAGTATGGGGACAGCTGTAAGAAACAAAATGGAATAGGGGGATAGCTGTAACAGACAATATGTATTTGGGAGTTTGTAGTTGAGAAGATTAAAAATATTGCCCTTTCATGCCATGGGGAATATAGACAAAATAATTCCACTTCTAATCACAAAATTATCCACATATGGTAGAGATTATTTGTCTGCTTCCCTGGGAACACCTTCCGAATACTGTAGTTAACATGGAGTTCTGAGTATTTCAATATGAATACTTTTACACAGATAAAGCCAAGTGGTATTTCTGTTGAATATAAAACTACTTATGTTGGGAAATAATCATAGAAATGTAGGTCTGAAAAGGGACCTCACGAGGTTATCTAATCCATCCCTGCACACGGAGACAGGACCAAGTATTCCTTAAACCATCTTTGACAGGTGTTGTTCTTAAAAACCTACAATGATAGGTATGCCACAATCTCCCTTGGCAAATTATTCCAGTGCTTAACTATTCATATAGCTAGAAAGTCTTTCCTGATATCTAACCTAAGCTCAAGGAAACACGCTTCTCATTTTGACATTCACACCAGTAATAGGCAATGCTCATCATCCTTGAGGCAAAGATGATAGAAAACAACGGGGCTATCTGCAAGGAAGTTATACAGATCATTAGGTATTTTTTGAGTCTGTGAACTAGGAGACTGACTAAGTGACTGAAGAAAATCAGGCAGAATAAATGCTGTATAACCTGATAGATATATGCATCTTGAATCTTTATTTCTGTTTGTAGTTAAGCTATCAGCTGAAGGTGGGGATCATGTATTGCAAAAGTGGGCAGAGCACTGAAGAGGAAATGTACAACAATGAGTCAGCAGGGCCAGCCTTTGAAGAGTTTCTTCAACTCTTGGGAGAACGAGTTCGACTTAAGGGGTTTGAAAAGTACCGTGCTCAGCTGGACACCAAGAGTAAGGCGGCCCTCTTATTATTTTTTAAACTAAAATGTATATCTTATGAGAGGATTGTCAGTTGTTGAACAGATTTCTTCAAAAATCACATTCTTGGCTATAAAGAAACAGCTGTTCAGTATCAAAGGATGAGTAAAAACAAAGCAAACATGTAAATTGTACCCTGTCAACATGGCCTTTTATCGCTTTGATAACAAACATTTCACTTTTTCATTGAACCAAAACTCCGGTGCAAATATGTTCCAGAAATTCAAGGTGAAAAATGAGGAGCGTGTGGAATCAATATTAATATAATAATGTAATGAACTACATTACATTAATTGCATCAAGCATGCCTTATTAACTTGTGTTAATTTTTAATGATAATCGTAATGATCTCTCACTGCCAGAAAAAGAATATGCTGAAATGGTTTTGCAGACCCAAGTTCATGATCTTAACCTTAGTAAATTGATCTGTTAATTTTATGCTGTGTCCAACCTATGTATCTACCTCCCCTGAGTATTTTTGTCATGTGCCTTACTACTGAATTTATTCTCTTATCCTTAGTGACTTCTGCTGAGTTTCTATGTAAATTCAACTATTTATGACAACTGTGCCACCAGTTTTTACCATAAAATATATTGAAATGGTGATCTTGACTTATGTGGCAATATTCGTGCAAGAAATATTATGCCTTGTATGATGGGGGCATAATCAGGACCGGCGCTAGGGGTTTGAGCACCCTAGACGCACGGCAATTTCGCCGCCCCACGCGTTGGTCCGCGGCTCCGGTGGAGCTGCCGCAGTCCTGCCTGCGGACGGTCGGCTGCTCCTGCAGCTCCAGTGGAGCTGCTGCAGTCGTGCCTGGGGGAGGTCCACCGGAGCTGCGCGAGCAGCCAACCGTCCGCAGGCACAACTGTGGCAGCTCCACCGGAGCCACCTGCCGCCCCCTCTGGCAAAATGCCGCCCACCAATAATCCTGGCACCCTAGGCGATTGCCGAACCCGCCTAAATGCAAGCGCCGGCCCTGGGCATAATACAGTTAGTGAGATCTGTTTTTATCAGACAGTTCATACAGTGTCTGTCTGTTTGTGTTTCTTCAATTTTAAAATCTTTTTAAAAACTCTCACACGTCTTTGAACATTGGGATTAACCCATTTGTATTGAAGTCTGTCGTTATCTTGCTCCTTGCAGTACAGGAAATTAAGGATTTGAGCCATGAAAATAGAAAAAAAATTTATAAACTTCAGCTCAGCAAAAAATGTCCTGTTGCCATGGTTCTGCTATCACCAATATTACTACAGGCAGTGAGATCAAGAGATCATTAAAAATATGAAATTACTCTAAAAGTCTATTTGCTGTAACCAGTAAAGAATGTCAAAATTGAATGTATAAAACTTCCTTAGCATTTTCAATATTCACCTCTCTCAAATCAGTGTCATATAACCTAGTTTTCCTACTGTTATCTGAGAGGGAGATCATATGGGAGAACCCTTAAAAAGCTAGGGAGGGAAGGAGTCAGCATCTGGATTCTCTAAGTGGGTGTGTTGTAAACAGATAGCTAAGGGTTAATGTCTCTTTCACCTGGAAAGGGTTAACAAACAACACCTGACCAGAGGACCAATCAGGAAACA
>NC_133772.1:86110129-86247687 GCF_003597395.2 Chelonoidis abingdonii
CTGTGGATCTGGCTGGTTAACTTTTATATGTGTAGTTGCTGGAAATATTTTGATTTGTATTGGTACTGGGGGGAAAAGTTTCTTTCTAGTGTGTGTAATATTTACATCTTGAAGTTACTGAGATAATTCTTTACTTTTTCCTTTCCTTTATTAAAAGATTTCTTTTTAGAGAACCTGATTGATCTTTTCCTGTTTCCCTTGTTTTATCCGAGGGGATTGGGATAACTCACCAGGACTGGTGGAGGGAGACGGGAGGGGTGAGAGATAGAATCTCTCTCTGTTTTCCTTGAATCTGTTTGCCTCTTTGTGGAAGGGAAGGGACATGCTTCTCTGTATTGTGATTTAAAGAGGTTGGATCAGTATCTCTCAGGATAGCCCAGGGAGGGAAAGTCTGGGAGGGGGAAGGAAGGGGGAATGGTTTATTTCTCCTGGTTTTAAAAATCCAAGGAGTTTGGGTTCTTGGGGTCCCCAAGGAAGGTTGGGGAGATCAGAGTGTACCAGGCACTGGAATTCCTGGTTGGTGGCAGTGCTATCAGATCTAAGCTGGTAAGTAAGCTTAGAGGTTTCATGCAGGTACCCAAATTTTAGACGCTAAGGTTCAGATTTGGGAATCATACCTTATAACAGGGTGGGTGAGGAACTGATCTTTCCCTAGTGGTGGTGGTGTTTTTTCCACTTTGAACCGTGCTAATATTTCTATTATTCAGAAGAGAAAAATTCACTTTCCTCAAATTCCAAAGAGAGATTGCATTTAAAAGATTTAAGAACTACAGGCTCTTCAGATTCTGCATGAATACAGAGAGTAGATATTTACAAGCGATAAACCTGCAAAATGAATTGAGTGGTTTGTAAACCGTTGAAGAAAACAACCTACTAGAGACGTATGTTGTCTGTACCCTTGAATGGGTCTGTCACTGTATCTGACACAGGAAAATATTGCACAAGCTACATTTTAAGATATTTACCATTTTTCAGTTTTTAATTCCTGTATTCTTTTACTTTGGACCTCATTAAAGTATCCTGCATTCATATTCAGCATTGATAGTCCTTGATTTTAGTATCTAAATCTAATTTTACACTGAAATTTTCTCATTTTCTCTAGAACTTGAGTGTTTGGATGTGATTTTCTATTTCTGGGTCTGGTATGTTTTTTGTTTTTTTGTTTTTTTCACTGTACTGTATTGCACCTGGAGAGAGCTTAATAAATCCCTTAATTCAAAATAGGTTTAAGATTTGATTGTGATATATTCATATAATATGAAATTTTGTATGTATAAAGTCCCAAAAGATGCTAAAAATCATATTCTTTATATACAGTATTTTATTTGCATGTAAAATTGGTAAATGTAGATTCTGTGCAGAGCAAGCACTATGTTTAAACTGCATAGAAAAATGGACTTTCTACTGCATAAGCTCTCTTTTTAAGAATGGTCTCTCTGGCTGTTAGTATCCTAATATTAAGATGATATCTCTTCCCCTCTTCTGGTTTAGAGTTGTATCAAATTCCAGTATCTAAAGCATTTTTCCTTTCTTTTTTGAGTGATTATCCTTATGTATTTCATTTCTGGTGTGCTTGTGCCCCATTAGCTCAAGATTGGTTTCTTTTGGTCAGCAGTGTCTGTTGAGGCCATGCCTATGCCCCAGGTGCCCTCATGCTCCCCCCCACCTGAGCGCATAAAGGACAGAGTAGGTCTAGTCGTCCCTCAGGGCCTCTTATTTCCTGTGGCTGTGAGACAGAATCCCTGACAGTACCCATATCTCTTGCACGCTGTGCAAGCCAAAGTCTATTTTTGTAAACAATTATTATGTTCTTAAAGTGTTAGTTTAATGTACTTAGTATTAGTATTTGCTAATGCTGGCTGGTCCACACTCTATCTTTATCTATATCTCTATACATCTGTAGATATCTATGTCTATACAGAGAGAGAATGAGAGACTTACTTTCTTAGATTTAGCAGTTCATGATTCCAGGGCATAGTCTTTATGGCAGAACTGGTCTCAAGACTTGCCCCTCCGCGATGAAACTATTCTACTGAACCACTTGAGGTGTTGTGTGTATCGCTTTGCTGTTGTTTTTCTAAAAGACCACAAAAGTTAGGAAAGGCTTGCTGCAAACTATTTCTCTTAGAGTGATTGATGCGGGTTTCCTCAGAACTGAAAAAGAAAGGCACCGGTAGGCCTTGGACTCAGTGCTCCTGTTCAACTCCAAGTTCTTGGGCTCTCTTGGCTAAGGAGTTGTTAGCTAAGACTGTTAGATCAGCTAAGTCATCTGAGAGATGTACGAAGGAGTTCCCAGGTGAACTGGAACAGCAAACAGTGGAGTTTTGGAGTGAGTGGATGTGGATAATGTGGGAACAACTGCTATGGTCTGTGTTGGATATGCTAACTTCTCCTTTCTGATGGAAGATTTAAAAGAAGTGGGCTGATGATTTGTGACAAAGAGGAGAGAGAGAACCATGAAGCATTCAATCCAGCTAGAAGTATCAAATCAGTATCAGAAACTCCACAAGTCATCTACTGAGGAACCTGTCTTTGGAGGACTGGAACAGAAATCTACAAGGAACATACTTGATATGTATCCTTGTGTTGTGAAATAAGCAGCTACCAAGAGAGGTTCTTTGAGTGCTTGCTTATGTCAATTCCATTGTAGATATGTGTGTGCCCACATATGCGGCCACCAGAGAGTTTTGCCTTAGTGGTATCAGCAGGGCTGGCTGTGTTGCCCCCTTGCGTTCCGCACTCGTGTGCTGGTATATCAGCTGCTGCCAGCACTACGGTCTCTCAGTTTCTTCTTACCACCTATGGTGGTCAGTTGGAGCACCTTTCCTTGCTTTGGCAAGGGCTAGCGGTTTTCTTCATCTTCGACTTCGTGCCTTAAGGCCTAAGTATGACACTCTGTACCTCAGGGAAACACCCTACACTCCCATGTTCATCTTTATAAAATAATTGTGTGGTATCAAATGCAAAGTTTGTCATGTTGAGTGTCTTCTGAAGGCTCAAGATGCAGTGAACATGGTTGTTGTAGTGATGTTATAGTAATCGTTACAGTAAGGTTATAGGTTATAATTTCATGGATGCAGTTATGAGGCAGAAAATGTATTCTCATGGCTTAAAATAAGCCCAGGCAAAAACTCTCCCAGAGCAGAGAGGCAGTTCACACCTCATCAGGGCAGTTATGAGACAAACCCAGCCTAGCCTCACAGGAACAAAAGACGCTGGCCTAGGCAGCAACAAAAGGATCTGTTAGACTCTTGAGGAAGTCACCCCCTGCTTCCTTTGGGCAGTTTGGAACTGCAGTGAGGTAATGCTCACCTAACTCTGAAGGGTGGGGGATGACAAAGCCAAGAGGGAGGAAAAAACATTATCAAAGGGAGAGACATTCTCCATGCTCTCTCTCTTCCACCTACATCTACAGACACCGCACCAAGCGACTGAAGCACTGATCAAAGGGGAGAGCCTGGCTGAAGGGCAGCCAGCCAGCCTGTGATGAGAAGCATCTAAGTTTGTAAGGGCATTGAAAGTGTTACGATCAGCTTAGAATGTATTTTGATTTTGTTTCATTTGACCAAATCTGACTTATGCTTTGACTTATAATCACTTACTATCTACCTTTATAGTTAATAAATTTGTTCGTTCTACCTGAAGCAGTGCATTCGGTTTGAAGCGTGTCAGAGGCTCCCCTTGGGATAACAAGCCTGGTGCATATCAATTTCTTAAATTGACAAACTCATATAAACTTGCAGCGTCCAGAGGGCATAACTGGGCACTGCAAGACTGAGGCTCCTAAAGTTGTGTCTGGGACCAGAGATATTGGCTAGTGTCATTAGGTTGCACAATCCAAGCAACAGCTTACATGTCAGAGGCTGTGCGTGAACAGCCCAGGCGTGTGGGTTCTCACAGCAGGGTAAGGCTGGCTCCGAGAGTCAAGGATTGGAGTGACCTAGCAGATCACCAGTCTAGATAACACCAGAGGGGAATACCACTGAAACCTGTCACCATGCAAGGCACTGAATTTAGCCGTATGAAGTGGAAATCCATCAACTTCATGAAAAAACTCATGACTTCATACATCTGATGAAGTGGGTTCTATCCCACAAAAGTATTATTGGTGGTCTCAAGGCAGACTCACACATCTACAGCCCTGCTGTGGTCTCCGGAAGGGGGTTCCTTCAGAACCGAGGGTCGCTTCAACCCGTCACCTAGACCCCAGCAACAAGAATGAGGCTACCAAGCTGGCATGGATAGCACTGGGGCAGTGGCCCATGCAGTTGCCTTGTTGGAACGCATGGGGTATTCCAGTCATGGCTATGCCCCCTTCACCGGCTGCTGCTTTGGAATGCCAGCTACTGGCACCGATAGCACTAAGCCCAGTATTGGAGGCACACCCAGAAGCCAAGACTCAAGAGGCTATGTCCACCCCTAAGCCACCCTTCCTGGCTCCCAGGCAGAAGAGGATGACCAGGGCCCCCTTCCAGTGGGACAGTCGTCATCTTTGTTTCCGAATGAGGCGATCGCGGGACCCTCCATGGCCAACCCATTCATTGATTTTAGGGACTACCAGGCCTTGCCCAGCAGTGAGCCAAGAACTTGGGCATCGAGGTGGAAGAGGTGGCCGAACAGGCAGATATTTTATTCAATGTCCTGTCAGCCTCTACCCAACCCATGTCGCACTACCAGTGCATGATGGGGTCCTCAAAATTACCATGGTCATCTGGCAAACACCCTCCTTCATCCCTTTCACTTTAAACAAGCTGAAAAGAAGTACTTTGTCCTGGCCAAAAGTTTTGAGTATCTCTATACCGACTCTCCCTGTGGCTCGCTGGTGGTCTTGGCAGCCAATGAAAAAGAAAAGCAGGGGCACTCCAGTTCAACCCCAAAAAACAAAGAGACCAAATGACTAGACTTATTCAGAAGGAAAATTTATTCCACTGCAGTTTACAGTTTCGGGTGGTGAACAATCAGGCCGTCTTGGGGGAGGGATAGCTCAGTGGTTTGAGCATTGGCCTGCTAAACTCAGGGTTGTGAGTTCTACCCTTAAGGGGGCCACTTTAGGTATCTGGGGCAAAAATTGGTCCTGCTAGTGAAGGCAGGGTCCTGGACTCTCGATGATCTTTCAAAGTCTCTTCCATTTCTAGGAGATAGTATACCTCCATTATTTTAATTAAATAAATAAAAATTATAACTTTAACTTACAGGCTCCCTCTGTAAGTTCAAGGCGTCCCTTCCTCAGCAACTGGCTCAAGAGTTTGATTACTCAGGTGCAGGAGGGCACCAAGACGGCCCAGTGTGCACTCTAAATGGCATAGAATGCATCAGACTCGTCAGCCAGGGTGGTAGTGTCCACAATGGTTATGAGGTACAAACTCCTGGCTTCAAACCTCTGGACTTTCACAAGAGATGCAGACCTCCATTCAAGACCTCCCGTTTGATGGGAATGGTCTTTTCTCTGACCAGACCGATGTGAGACTGCATGGCTGAAGGATACTAAAGCCACCCTTTGCTTGCTCGGCATGCATACGTAAGCAGTTCTGGCCGCCCCCGCTGTCTAGGTCTTGACAGCTTTGCCTGGGGTCTGCTAGAAGCAGGGACAGAGACACTGCATTCAGTCGTCGCAGCCCTTCTGCCTCCTGCTCACCTGCGCAGCCTGGCCCGGCAAAGCGCTCATCTTGATGACGCACTCGAGAGCGATGCCCCAGCCAATTCCCTGGATCCACTATTACCTTTCCTCAACCGCCTCCTCCCCTACCATTTGGCCTGGTTGGAGGTCATGTTGCACCGCTGGGCCTGGACATATCTCGGGGTTATACCCTGCAATTTTTGGCCGCCCCTTCCTCCCACTCACCCCCACTTCTCCATTCTTCCCTCCCATCCACTCCACTTCCCCGCCCTCTTCAGGGACCCATCTCACAAGAACCTTCTGCGCCTTGGGGCAGTTAAGGAGGTTCCTTGGGACATAAAAGGAGAAGGGTTCTACTCCCGGTACTTCCTAATCCTGAAGCCCAAAGAGGCCTCATACCTATCCTGGACCTGAGTCGCCTCATCTCTCTCAAGCTGAAGTTTTACATGGTTTCCCTGGCCTCCATCATCCCCTCCCTGGATCTGGGAGACTGGCATACTGCTCTCGACTTAAAAAATGCTTATTTCCACATTTCTATATTCCCAGGCCACTGGCGTTTCCTCAGTTTTATGGTAGGAGGGCACCATTTCTGGTTCACAGCACCACCATTTGGCCTCTCTTAAACCCCGAGGATATTCACAAAGTGTATGGCACCAGTGGCAGCTTACCTCAGATACTGACAGGTCCATCTGTTTCTGTACCTTGAAGGTCAGGTCTCTGGAACAGGTGCAGTGGAGCCTCGACTTGGTGCATTCCGTGTGCTGCAACCTGGACCTTTTGATAAACACAAAAAAGTCCACCTTAATGCTAGTCTAACACATAGAGTTCATCAGCACAGTTCTCAACTTCATGCAGGCCAGGGCCTTCCTTCCCAAAGCATGCTTTCAGGCCTTGTCAAGCTTAATCTGCCTGATAAGTGACCACTCGCTCACTACGGCCCACATCTGCCTACACCTGATGGGTCACGTGGCTGCTTGCATGCACGTGGTTCCCCACGCTTGGCTACGGCCTCTTCAAGTGTGGCTGGCCTCAGTCTATACCCCCAGCAAACACGCTCTGGGCTGGGTGGTCAGAGTACTGGACCACATCATACTGTCCCTGCACTGGTGGTTGAACCCCAGATCGGCGCTTCAAGGGGTCCCCTTCATGACTCTGTCCCAATGTCTAATGCTGGTCTCCAAGGCTTCGGATCTGGGCTGGGGCATCTACCTGGGCGAGCTCTGCACACAGGGCTGCTGGCTATGGGATGATCTAGCCTTCCATATCAGTGTGAGGGAGCTCAGGGTGGACCACCTGGCCTGCCAGGAATTCTTGCCTCACCTGAGAGGCAAGGTGGTGCAAGTCCTGACAGACAGTACAGCTGTGATGTATTATATCACCAGGCAGGGAGGTGCCAGATCCTCGACCCTTTGTCAAGAGGCACTCAGTCTTTTGAACTTCTGTGTGCGGCATGCCAGTCATTTGGTCGTGGCCCACCTACCCAGCTCCAGGAACATCCTGGCAGAATGCCTCAGCAGGACTTTCTCGTCTCTCCACAAATGATCTCTCCATCTGGAGGTGGTCGACGTAATCTTCCAAAGGTGAGGAATTCCTCAGGTTCACTTCCAGACAGAACAGGAAGTGCCACGACTTCTGTTCCACCCAGCATCTGGACAGAGGTTCCTTTTTGGACGCATTCTTCATCCCTTGGTTGGGGGTGCTCATGTATGCTTTTCCGCCAGTGCTATTAATCCACAGGGTCCTGGTGAAAGTCAAGCAGGACAGAGCAAAAATTATCCTTGTGGTCCCCTCATGGCCCAGTCAACACTGTTTCGGCATGCTGCTGGACCTTTCAGCAGCTGCCCTTCTTCCCCAGCATCTTCAGCCGGACTGCAGTCGCAGAACCATGGCAACATGTTGCATTCGAACCTGGTGGCACTGGATCTGACAGCTTGGCTCCTGCGTGGCTGAGCACGGAAGAAAAGACACACTCAGCCTGTATTCAACAGGTTTTGCTGGGCAGCAGAAAACCCTCTACTAGAGTGACCTACCTAGCAAAGTGGAAATGGTTTGCACACTGGACTTTGGAGCGGCACCTGCAGGCCTCACTGCAGGATGTCATGGACTGTTTGCTGCATCTCAAGCTTCAAGGGTTGTCCCCTCTTCCATCAAGGTCCACCTGGCAGCCATCTCGGCATTGCATCCCATGCTCCAGGGCAGGTCTCTCTTTGCCCATCCTATGACAGCAAGGTTTTTAAAGGGTCTGGAGTATCTCTAGCCACATGTCTGGCACTTGAACTTCATGCTGTCTAGGTTCATAGGATCCCCCTTTGAGCCTTTGGCTACCTGTTCCCTCCTATTGCTCTCCTGAAGATTTCTTTCCTGGTTGCTATAAGCTTGGCCCATAGGGTGTCTGAGATCAGGGCATTCACTTCGGCTCCACCCTAGATGGTCGTCTTCAAGGACAAGGTCCAGCTGCGCCTGCACTCAGTGTTTCTGCCCAAGGTCATTTCCCAGTTTCATACTGGCCAATACATATATTTACCAGTCTTCTGTCCGAAGCCTCATGTGTCAGATGAGGAGCGCAGACTTCATACCTTGGACGTCAGGAAAGTGCTGGCATTTTTCATAGACAGAACCAACCCATTTTGCAAGTCGACAATTGTTTGTGGCAGTGGCAGACAGTATGAAAGGTCGCCCAGTGTCTGCTCAGAGAATCTCGTCTTGGATCACGGCCTGCATTCGCTACTGCTATGACCTGGCGAAAGTGCCCCCACCAGCAACTGTGACAGCTCACTCAACTAGGGCACGTGCACCATCGGTAGACTTCCTGGTGCAGGTGCTGATCCAGGAAATCTGTCTGGCTGCGACCTGGTCGTCTGTCCACACACTCACATTGCATTATGTGCTGACCCAGCAAGCTCAAGACGATGCTGGCTTTGGCAGAACAGTGCTTCAAACTGCATGATGGTAAACTCTGAGCACACCTCCAAGGATTCTTCTTGAGTCACCTACAATGGAATTGAAATGTGCAAGCACTTGAAGAAGAAAAAATGGTTACCTACCATTTCATAACTATTCTTCGAGATGTGTTGCTTATGTCCATTCCGTTACCCGTCGTTCTACCCCTCTGTCAGAGTTGTCAGCAAGAAAGAACTGAGAGGGCATAGGGCTGGCGGCATCTGATATACCAGCACGTGAGCATGGCACTCAAGGGGGTGCCATGGCTGACCTTATGGATACCACTAAGGCAAAAATCTCCAATGACTGCGCACGTGAGCACACGCGCACGTGAGCACACGCACACCTACCATGGAATGGACATGAGCGACACATCTCGAAGAACAACAGTTACGAAAAGGTGGGTAATTGTTTTTTTCCCAGCCATCCTAGGAAGGCATGCAATCATCTTCAGTGACTTCATATGAAGAAGAGTGGACAGAGAATTCAGCAAAAGGCACAGGAACAAGAGGATACTGTGCTGTCTCCCTGTAATGAACATATGAGATATACCTGCATATTGGACAGATTTATGAAGTCGTCATCTGGCAAGTCTCCCCTGGAGATGGTACACATTGGAACCAATGGCACAGCGTCATATGGAACTACAAATATCATAGAAGGCTTCAGGAATCGTGGAAGGGAGCTGATGAAGAGAAAAGTCCAGGTGATTATATCAGTGATTCTTCCAGTCCTATGAATGAGATAGAGCAGAAAATACAGACGATAAACTGTTGCTGGCATAGCTGGTGTGAAGCTGAAGATTTTGGTTTCGTGAAACATTGGGCCATATACTAGTGGGAGAGTGGGCTGTATGAAGGGTACAGCCTGCATCTCAAAGATAGGGGAGCTAATCTTTTTGACTGGAGACTTGCTGGAGCAGCCAGGCTGACATTAAATTAATAATGCAAGGGAACAGTGCTAAGGAGGGAAATGTACTTCACACTCAGGATGTCACAAACCAATTGAATTGATGTGACAAAGAATGTAAAGAGAGATTTTTCAGTTGCTTATATTCCAGTGCTAGGTGCCTGGTTAACAAGGAAGAGGAATTCTAAATTCTCACTGATGAAAATAAATTGCTATAATTGATATTAGTGACACTTAGCAGGATGACTTGCATGATTGGAATGTTAAAGTCACTGATTATAATCTGGGAAGTATAGAGTAAAAGAAGTTGGGGGTGGGAGGTGGCACTCTACAGTTAGATACCATTACCTGTTTTAAAATTACTGATAACTCAGAGCCACAGAATCTTGAATGCATATGGAACAATTGTGAACTAACAAAGCCCAGGAGTTTTGGTTTTGGTTGTGGTCTGCTGCAGACAACTGAATCAAACCAGAGAACAGGATGAGGTACTCCTTAAGCATGTATGTTAATATATGCAGTGATGAGCTGCCAAAATCTTAACAACTTGTTCCCTTAAAAAAGTTCTGATTTAAGGGATGTTCCACAGTAGGTATTTTTTGTACTTTTCTCCATAGCTTTCCTCCCCTTCCCCTCTGCCCCCTGCAGGCCCCAGTGCCCCCACGGGTAACACAGCTATGGAGGAGGGATGCCCAGGGCGTGGCAGGCATGGGGGATGCCAGCACTGCCCTTGGATGGCTGGGGCAGGTACTTTGGGGTCGGCTTGGGGCTCTGAGAACTGCAACAGGCAGCTTGTTTGCAGAAAGTGACCTAGATGGAATGTGCAGATACTTGGATGGCTGCAACCATCTGCAAATTCCACAGCTAGTTGCTGCCAGCCAGCCAGCCCCAGATGGCCGCCGGGCACAGCACTGATAAGTGCTACTGGGGCACAGGTTACTCCATTTGGCTTACCTGGGGTAGGATGATCAGATGGGAAATGTGAAAAATCGGGACAGGTGGTGGGGGATAATAGGAGCCTATACAAGAAAAAGACCCCAAAATTGGGACTGTCCCTATAAAATCAGGACATCTGGTCACCATAACCCGGGGGCATGGACCCTGCCCCGCTAGCCATCGCTCACCTTACCAAATGCTGCTGCAGGAGAGGTCTGAAACCACCCAGAGGCAGAACTGGGGCTGACTCTCCCCTGGAGGATAAAAGGAGCCCCCTCTCCCCTGCACACCCTGTCCTGGGTCCACCCTTCCCTCCTACCCTCATCACATAGTCTCCTCCAGGAGCTGCAGCAAATTCCAGAGGCGGTGGAAAGTCTGAGTCCCCTTTGGAGGTTTATAAGTTACAGCTCAGCAAACAAGCTGCTGGCTGCCAGGAGCTCTAGGCAGCCAACCCAAGGCATGACAGCTACACAATCCCTACACTGCACAATAGCCCCCATCTACACCACACTCAACAAACAATCCGTTGTGCTGCAAGAACCCTGTGCAGGCCCAGCAGAGCATACAACACTCCCAGCAACACAATCACGACACACTGTACACAGCCCTCCTCCCATACACACCATAAGTGACCTGAACTGACAACCCCAAGCATTTATACATCCCTCTCCAGTGCACAATGCCCAGCCCTCTCACCCACCACTGTCCAGACCCTCTCCCAGCCGCACAACTCTCCTGATACACAGCCGTCCCGCAACACACAACTCTGTCCGCACACATTATACACACATCCCCACTACACAGCACTCCTCAAAATACACAATGCACATCCTTCTGAGGCCAGGGGCCCCTGCAGGCCCCAGAGCCTGGGGCAAAGTGCCCCACTTGACCCCCTCTCTGGGCAGCCCTGGCGCTCGCAGCCGCCCTGCCCCCCTTACCTTGCCAGAGGCCGTTCAAAGCAGCAGGACTGGGGAGCTGAGCTGCCCAGCTCCCGGCTGCTCCACACGCTGTGGCTTTGCAGGGGAGGGGCCAGGGGGAGATATCCTCGTGGGGCCGGGTGCTGCAGGGCCTGGGGAAAATTGTCCCACTTGCCCCCCAGGTGGCTCTGGAGCTCGCAGCCTCCCCCCCGCTTACTTTGCCAGCAGCCACTCAGAGCAGCAGGACTGGGGAGCTGAGCTGCCAGGCTGCTGGTGGCTGCCTTGGCCTCCCCTGTTGGGATTTCTGGGAGCTCAGGTGGGGGACAGGACAGTTCTGGCCCGCGGACCAGAGTTGTTTGCCCACCTGCCCGGCCCTTTAATAGCTGGTTCCACACCAGGGTCTAATTTTAACAGCCGATGGGAACTGACTCCAGCTGACCGCTGAATGTATGGAAAGACAAATGTAGTTGTTATGGGGAATCTCAGTCTGGGGAAGACATGCTGGAGATCTCATTCAGCCAGTAGTAAATTGTCATTAGAGTTTCTAAAAATTATATGTGATGATTTTTAACACAAAAGGTGTTGCACCCACCACAAGGGAACTCTCTTTTGGACCTCATTGTGATGGATAAAGATAAATTAATTTCTTGACTGGAAAATAGTGGTTGCCTAGGGACCAGTAAGCATGACCTGATTGTCCCAATCAGTAACATATATATTTGGTGTCTCAAAAGGGCTAATTTCTCAAAGCTATGGAAAATTGATAGCAAATTGATTGGGAGAAAAAAATTAAACAGAAAATGTGAACAAAAATTAAAAATTCTTTAAGAAGAATTTTTTAGTTGGCCAAAAAGCCACAATTCTGCCATCAAGAAAGAGGACAATTCTGGCTAAAAGTCTATCCTTTTTCAATGGTGATGCGAAGGAAGCAATTAGAAGTAAAAAAGCAACATATAATAAAAGAAAAAGGGAACTAAATAGCAATCAACATAAATTACAAATTATGATGTGTAGAAAATTTAATAAGGGAAGCTAAAGACATCAAGGAAAACTCCATGGCTTGACTAAGACAATAAGATAGAGTTTTTAAGTACATTAAGAACAAAAGAATTCCTGGTAATAGTATAACTCATTGCTAGATGGAGATGGTGAAATTGTTATGATGCAGAAAAAGCAAAAGTGTTTAATATATGTTTTTGTACTGTATTTGGAAAGAACAGGATGATGTGTTTGTATTACATGAGGATGATGATATACTTTAGTCCATTAGTAACTAAGAAGAGTGTTAAACACTACCTACTAGGGATACATATTTTTAAATGAGCAGGCTTGAATAACTTTCACCAGAATCCTAAAAGAATTAGCCACTGAGATCTCTGGCCCACTAATGTTAATTTTTAATAAACCATGGAATATTGGGGAAGTTTCAGAAGACTGGAAAAGAGGTAATGTGCCACCATTTGAAAAGGGCAAGTGGAATGATCCAGGTAACTGTGCTGGTTAGCAAATCAATTCTGGGCAAAATAATGGAAAAGATGGAATAAGATTTAGTTGATAAAGAATTAAAGGCTAGAAATATAATTGATACAAGTCAACAGGGTTTTATGGAAAATAGGTCCTGTCAAACAAACCTGATTTTATTCTTTGATAAGATTATAAGTTAGGTTGTTAAAAGTAATATAGATGTAATAGACTTAGACGTTTATAAGGTATTTGATTTAGTACACCATGACATTCTGTTTAAAATATTAGTACTATACAATATTAATAAAGCACATGTAAATTGGATTATGACCTGGCTAACTGACGGATATCAAAAGTAGATTTCGGTGAGGAATCATCATTAAATGGTGGTGTTTCTAGTGGGGTTCTGCAGGGATCAGTGCTATGCCCAACAAAATTCAACAATTTTTTTCAGTGATCTAGAATTAAATATAAAATCACTACTGATAACATTGGCAGATGGCACACAGAGTGGCAGAATGGTAAGTAATTGTCACAAGGCAATCATACAGAACAATCTGAATTGCTTGGTAAACTGGGCCCATTTTAATACAACCAAATGTTGTGCATCTAGAAACAAGTAACGTAGGCCGTACCTACTAAATGGGGGGTTCTATTCGGGAAAGAAATAAGTTGAAAAGGATTTCGGGTCAGTAGTGGGCAAGTATCTCCACATGAACTTCCTGTGCAGTGCAGTGGCAAAAAGAG
This sequence comes from Chelonoidis abingdonii, assembly GCF_003597395.2. NCBI lineage: Eukaryota > Metazoa > Chordata > Testudines > Testudinidae > Chelonoidis > Chelonoidis abingdonii. Next base: position 86,123,660 of record NC_133772.1, read on the forward strand.
CTAACACAATCCTTGGATGTATAAACAGGGATGAAGGAGAAGGGAGATGATTTTACCTGTATATGCAACATTGGGGGAGACCAGTACTGAATACGGCATATAGTTCTGGTATCCCTATTTTGAAAGGGATATTGAAAAACTGGCTGTGGTGCAGAAAAGACTCACAAAAATTATACAAAGCCTTGAGAAAATGCCTTGAAGAAACTCAGTCTGTTTAGTTAATCAGAAAAAAGATTGAGAGGTGACTCCACTAGTGTAAAGTACCTTCACAGACAGAGAATACCGATTACTAAAGGGCTCTTTAATATAGCAGAGAAAGGCATAGCAAGAACCAGTGGCTAGAAGCTGACGCCAGACAAATTCAAATTCAAATTAGAAATTAGACCCACATTTTTAATTATGAGGCTGATTAACCATTGGAACAAACTACCAAGGTAAATGGTGGATTCTTCTTCTCTTGAAGTCTTCAGATCAAGGTTTGGTGTCTGTCTGGAATATATGTTTTAGTCAAATACAAGTCATTGGGCTCAATACAGGGGGAAGTGGATGAAATTTTAATGGCTTATGATATATAGGAGGTCAGACTAGATTATTTAATGGTCCTTTTGGCCTTAAACTCTATAATTTTATAAACACCTCTCTTCCAGAGAGCACAAATCTGGTAGACCTGGTAGAAAGAGGCTTAAATCATCTCTACCTGTCTCTTCAAATGGTAGTTCATGACCCAAAATAAGTGTCTGTCTCGCTCTCACACACACACACACACGCGCGCTCGCTCTCTCACACACACACACACACACACACACACTCACACTCACACTCACACTCACACACACACACACACACACACAGCTTGCCAAGCAATGGTACCATCTTAAGTGAAGCTCAGTACACTGCCCTCTACTGATGCTTTGGTATCGGCTTTCATGCACATAATAGTGATGGTCTTGACACCCATGGCTCTGGTGCTAGCAGTTTTTGCTACTGACCACCTTGGCACTGAAGATATTTTTGAATAACTTAACCTAACTATGACTATTCATCCTGAATCACCACTAATGTCTTTGGTGGTGAGAGTGCCATATACAGTTCCAACCAATAGTATTGTTATGGTGCTGAGCACTTCATAAATACCAGTACCATAGCGTAAGCCTATAGTTTATCTTCCCCTGTTCAAATACCCTGTCTTCAAAGACAGACCTTATTTTCCTCAGCTTCTGAACACAGAGAGAAACATCTCCTACCACTCACTGTGGTTCTGTTCCGAAACTCCTACTTTTCATAGGGTTATAGGGCCCATTATTACACTCAGAGACCTTCAGGATGTAGGGAAGAGCATGCTCCATGGTACCTACCGTTTGGCCTGAATCCTTATCAGCCTCAATCCTGGCCTACTTAGCCCCTTTGGGGCATGCGACAATCAGGAGAGCCAGCTTCTACTTCCGAGGCTAGATCTAACTCCCCTATGAAATCCTGTACGGTGATGCAAGTGGCACGGGTCACTCACACTTTGCAGCTGCAGGAGTATGAAATGATAATTACCACCAAAGACATTAGTGGTGACTCAGATTAAGTAGTCATGGTTAGGTTAGATTATTCAAAAATAGCTTCAGTGCCAAAAAGGTCAGAAGCTAGTGAAACATCGTTTGGTAGATATCAGTGTCTGTAGTGCCTACCTCCAGAAAAGCAGAGCGGCACTGCTAAGTGCCTTCATCTGGCTTTGAGTGATCTTATACACATCTGCTCCCAAGATTCTTACAGATCCATGATTGTAATTGCTGTAGCTGAGAAAACCTGACAGCTAGAACCACCAAAAACACTAACACAAGACAAGAACCCAAAAAGATTAGATTTATTCAGAAGAAAAATCTATTTCTCTGCAAGTTTGGAAATACATATTACTAATTTATCAGGCGCTGTTATCTAAATAAGATTATTTAAATGAAGACCGTTTCAAATGTGAGTCATAAGGTAGCAAGGAGGAACTGAGGACTATTGTCTCCAAGAGTCAGCTACTGGCCAACACTTCTCTCCAGGTGATGTTTCTTGCCTTGGACATAGTATCGAGATCTACGGCGCGTCCATCACCATGCAAAGGACTTCATATGTCTTTAGGTATTGCCGAAGACTTCAGTCATAGACAGCTATAGAGGATCCTCCATTTGACAGCTCTGACCTCTTTAACACCAGAACAGATGAAGCCTTGCACTAGCTAAAACACTCATGAGTAACTTAGATGTCTTTGCAGCAAAGAATTCTGTGGCACCTTATAGACTAACAGACGTTTTGGAGCATGAGCTTTCGTGGGTGAATACCCACTTCGTCAGATGCAAGTAGTGGTAGATGTCTTTGGGAGTCTGTACACTGGCACTCGGGAAAACAAGCTATGCCTCTGTCTTATTCAAGCAGAGCCCCCCCCCCCCCACCGCCCCCCCCCCCCCCCCCCCCCCCCGCCCCAACCCTCCTCCCACACAATATAGTTTGTAGAGACCCTCAGAACCACCAAGAAAAAAGACAGAGGTTCCAACAAAGGAGACATTACTGTTTCTTCATCTGCCACTCACCCATTGTCCAGAGCAAGACAACAAATTTGATGCCTTGCTTATGAGTCACTTGGAGCACGTAGAGGATTGGTACTTTTCCTTCTCTTCTTACTGACAATTGCCTGTTTTATTTTTAGGAGGCCTGCAACCACATTGCCTCAGACCACTGGGTCTTAGATATCAATGAAGTGTGGTATTCCATACTTTTTCAGAGCCTTCCTACCTCCTTTCTTCTTCCCCATCCTCCTTCAGGGCCCCTTCTCATGAGAGACTGTTACAGCAAGAAGTGGACTCAGTTGTAAATCTCAGAGCAATAGAAGAAGGGCCTCTAGAATTCAGGGGAATGGGTTTTACTCACATTATTTTCTAATCTCATAGAAGGGCGACTGACAACCAATCCTGGGTTTGGGACAATTCAATGCCTTCATCTGCTGTTTCAAATTCAGGATGATAATCCGAGCTTCTGCAATCCTGTTCATAGATCCTTAGGACAGATTAATGGCTCTTGATGTACAGGACTTGTATTTTCACATAACAATTCACCTAGTACACCAAAAATACATGAGATTACAAGTTGGAAGCTCCTAATATTGGGACAGATTTCTGCCCTTTCCTTTATCAACAGCACCAAGAACCCTCACCAACTGCTTGGCAGTAGTGACAGCTCTGATGAAGCAAGGGATCCATGTATACTCTTACCTCAAGAATTGGCTCATCTGGGAAACATCCCACAATAGATGATTGACTCTATTCACCAAATCCTACAGCTCTTCAACAGTTTGGGCCTCAGACTCAACAACCCAGAGAATAGAGTTCAGAGTACTGGATTCCACAACAGCAAGCACTAGTCTGCCTCAGGACAGATTTGTAGTGGATCTCATCACCCAGCTGCAGGTTCACTCTCAAATATCAGTAATAGTCTGTCTCTCACTCCTCAGACATCCTGCATATATATCACATAGCATGTCAAACGTCACCTACACTGCATGCAAGGATGATTGAAATCTGTATATCTACCCAACAGATATCACATAGACATGAGGATGCAGATCTGCTGAGAAGTTCTCTTAGTGTTAAATTGGGTCATCTTCAGGTATGCAAAGGAGCACCTTTTTTTTTTTTTTAAAAATCTCTCTCCACCAAACTGCTGTTGACAGATGCTCCCCTTCAATGGGGAGCTCACCTGGACCATCTTCAGACTCAAGGCCTCTCAACTCTCAGACAGATTCATCTTCCTATAAATGTATTAGAGCTCAGAGCTTGTCTATTCTGTATAGCATTTCTTCCATGCTACGAAGACTGACAGTCCAGATCATGATAGACAATGCTGTAGCAATATTATGTCAACAGAGGGAGGAGCACAATTGTCTCCCCTTTGCCAAAAAGCTGTTTGAATTTGGTACTGGTGTGTTTGACACCAAATCACCCTAGTAGCTCTACATCTGCCAGGCTTCCAGAATGTCTTTGCAGGCACTTCTCAAGTGACCATGATGGACTGTCAAAGATGCTACGGAATATCTTCCACAGAAACGGTCATCCAACCATAGAGCTATTGGCAAGAGATGACTCCCCCGCCAAAAAAAAAAAAAAGAAAAAAAAATCAACAAACCATATATTCTGCTTGGTGAGGGGTGGATCTGAGTTGGATCCAAGTTCTCTGTCAGATGCTTTACTCATCTTGTTGATTTCAGGGATAATGTATGCCTATCCGATGATCCTGCTAAAATGGAGTATCCTAAGGAAGCTGAGACAGAACTCAGCACTAATGATCATGTTAGCACTAGCATGGCCCAGCCAGTTCTGGTATTGTCACCTAATAATCCTGTTGTCAGCCTCTGATAACATTACTTGACTTACCTGAAATGATCTTCCAGGATGAAGGAAAGATCCTACACATGTTCCCGGAATCATTGCGTCTGACAGACTAGTTAACTATCATTAAGAGTAGCTGCTCTGCTGAAATGCAGAACATATTAGTGCACAACGGAAGCGCTCTATAGAGTGACACATGCTGACAAGTGGAAAAGATTATATGGGCAGAACATCATTTATCTTATGTAAAGACTGCTATTCCTTTTGTCCTGAACTGTCTACTGTCACTGAAGAATTCAAGGCTATTCATTAACTCTAGGACAGTGCACTTAGCAGCAATGTCTTCTCACCATTCTTCTGTCCAGTGTCCCACCATATTTCCCACCCCATAATTGTTAAATTCTTTAAGTGCCTCATCCATGTGTTTCCCCCAGTCCAGGAACTCCATTCTCTCCAGGACCTCAATATAGTCCTAGCTGGGTTAATGGGTCCTCCTTTTGAAACCTTGCTATATGCTTACTCTGCCACCTATCCATGAAGACAGCCTTTTTAGTAGTGATAATATCTGCTCAAAGGATCGGAGAAGTGTAGTCACTTATGAGTGGTACAGCATACGCTATATTTCATAAGGACAAAGTCACCCTTATGCCTCTCCCTAATTTTTTGCCTAAACTAGACTGACTTCTACTTGAATCCTTGACTTCCACTTGATTCAGTTGATTCATCTGGCTGAGGGGATCTCTTTTTACCTAGACAGAACAAGACCATTCAGAAATTCCCCTAGACTTTCTGTAGCATTTGCAGACAAGAGTCAGAAAGTGTCATCCTAGAGATCTTCTTAGTGGGTATCTGATTGTATTAGAGCTTGCTATGAGTTTGCCAGGCTAGATCTACTCATACAGGATAGATCCAGCTTCTCTGGAAAGATTGCCTCTTACTGAAATCTGCAAGGTGACTACATGGGGATCAGTACATAGTCTTACACAGCACAGTTCTCTAGTCGAGGCATCAAAATCTGACACCAGCTTCGACAGAGCTGTCCCGCAGTCCTTATTTAAGTAGACTCCAAGAATTCACTTCCTGTCATTCAGATCACTGTGTTTGAGTCACCAGAAGTGATGGATACAGATGGACAGTCACTCAAAGAAAGAATTATTACTTACCCTACTGTAAGTGTGATTCTTTGAGATGTTACCCCTGTGTATTCCACAACCCACCCCCCTTTCTCTTATCAGAGTCCTGCAACACCTGAATTTTGTATTGATAAAGGAAATTAGGACATTTGGGCCCACTCTGCCCTTTATGTCCTCAGGAAGGGGGGGCCAGGGCACCTATGGTGCAGGGCCAGCCCCAATGGACACAGCTGGCCAAAATAATTTAATCTTGAGCACATGGGGCACATACATACCAGAAGGAGAATAATATAGACAATGCATCTTGATGAACCAGTTTTCTGTGATAGTCCTGTTATGAAAGGCCCTTGTTTAAAAAAAAAATAAAAAAAAAGACATTGTGGTGACGGTTATGATTTTGGCTTATGAGACTGCAGCAGCCCTGCTACTCAGAGGTCTACAACTGTGAAAACTTTTTGCAGCTGTTTGTTTTTCAAAAGCTAGAGACCACCCTTAAGAACAGTTGTTTTGGAATTAATATTTAGGAAACTGTTTCCTGGCTGGAAATTCTGCATCAAGTCACCACATAGGAAACTTAGAGTTGATTGTGAAGCTGCTCTTACAACAAGCCCTGTCTGATCATTAGATCACAAGGAAGATCAGTGCTGTGGTGTAGGTTTATTCCCTAGCCCTTTATACCTTTAGCGGCATTTCACAAGCAACAAAAAAACAGGTGCATGATCCAAGACAGGATAGAAGGCATTCCCGGCACAAAGGAAAGCTGATTTTAGATATTGTATGAAAATGCAACACGATTAGATTGTATTTGATGTCAAAAAGGAAACTTAAAGCTAAGAATTGTTTTGAGAAATGTTAAGATTAGTTCCTCAGTGTTTGCTCTTACAAGTGATCATTGCTGTTAGTGTTCTCTATAACATAATAAATTATAAGTGTTCATGACAGATATGTAGAACTCCTTCAGTTTTAAACATTGTGTCCTTTCAGCTGAATACCTATTTCATATACACTGGGGCAATGATCTCCATTCATCTTAGCAATAAACTTCAGCCAGTTCAATTGCTGAAAGGAACAACATCTGTTTGGGGAAGGAGAAGTAGCCTAACTCCTGGTAGTCAGCAGTCTTTGGAAAGGAAATAAGTTTTGGAAATTGTACGTATCCTAGAGTTGCAGTGAATTATGATGATAATTTAAAGTAAGCAAATAACAAGGAAACATCTCAGATTACTTCTGTTGATGTTACATTGTCTTTAAATATTATAACCTGTTGAGTTTAAGTATAAATGTTTAATTTCTGTCTGGCATGATGCATATTCATTTATGAATATTTAAAAATGGGTAACAAGATGACCTGGGTAAAATTAGGACTGTAAACTTGACAATCCAAAATAATGGAACTGGTTATATTGATCTTGATTAATAAAGAATTAAAGGCCAATCAACATGGATTTACGGAAAGCAGATCTTATTAAACCCACCCTGATTTTTTTGAGATTTTGTATTTGGTTGACTTATATAAGGCATTTGACTTGATACCACGCAGCATTTTGATTAAGAAACTAGAATCCTTCAAAATCAATATAACCACACATTACATAGATTAAAAACTGACTGAGAGGTCTCAAATTGTAATTGTAAATGGAATTGTCAAGGGGGTGTGTTTCTGGTGGGATCCTTCTGGAATCGGTTTTTGGCCCAATGCTGTTTAACATTTTTATCAATGACCTGGAAGAAAACACAAAACAATTAATGATAAGTTTGTGGATGATACAAAGATTGAGGGAGTGGTAAATAATAACAATCTGGATCACTTGGTAAGCTGGACATAAGTGAACAATTTGCATTTTAGTAAGATCAAATGTAAAATCATCCATCTAGGAAGAATGAATGCAGGCCATACTTACAGGATGAGGGACTTTATCCTGGGAAGCAGAGATTCTGAAAAAGACTTGGGGTCATGGTGGATAATCATCCAAGCATGAGCTCCCAAAGTGATGCTGTGACCAGAAAGGCTAATGTGATCCTTAAATGTAATATACAGGGGAATCTTGCAGGGAGGTTATATATACTCCCCTGTATTTGGCACTGGTATGACGGCTTCTGAAATAGCAGTGTCCAGTTCTGGTGTCACCAGTTCAAGAAGGATATTGGTAGGTTTGGGGATACTTCAGAGAAGAGCCATGAGAATGCTTAAGGTTTTGGAAAATAAGCCTTATAAAGAAAGACTCAGTGAACTCATTCTATTTAGCTTATCAAAGAAAAAGTTAATGGGTGACTTGGTCACAGTGTGGAAGTACCTACATGGGGAACAGACATTTGATAATAGAGGGCTTTTCAGTCTAGCAGCCAAAGTATAACAAAATCCAGTGACTGAAAGTTGAACCTAGACACATTCAGTCTAGAAATATGGTACATTTTTAACAGTTAGGGTAATTTACCACTGGAACACCTTATCAAGGGTTGTGGTGAATTCTCCATCATTGGCAGTTTTAAAATCAGAATTGGATGTTTATCTAAAAGATATACTCTGATTCAAATAGGAGTCAATTTGGGGAAGTCCTGTGACCTATGTTATAGAAGAAGTCAGACTAGTTGATCACAATGGCCCCTTCTGGCTTTACAATCTGTGAAAACCATCCTGATCCCCAGTCATAGTTTTTTGTTGGAATAACACTTACTTCTTCTGAAGTCAGCAGCCTGTCACTGTCTTACAAATGGCTGGTTTTGTTCTTTGGTGAAAGCATTCTGGGCTGTCAGGAGAGAAGAAAAGTGAGAACAAAGAAGTGAATTATCTATATGAGTTTAAGGATATGTTCACTAGAGCAGTGCCAATAATAGGTTTTACTGGCTCACTGGCAATTCTGAAAAAAATTAATCCTGTTAAATTTGTAGACTTGTGGAAATGAGTTCCACAAATTAATTACATGTTATATAAAATATATTTCTATATTTGCTATACCTCTTTAGAGGTAAGACGACCAGAATTGAACACAGTATTCCAGGTGAGAGAATACCTTTGGTTAATATAATGCCAGTATAATATTTTCATGGTTATTTTCCCTCTTATTCCTTAAGCATGCTAACATGTTAGCTTTTTTGATGGCCGCTCTCCATTGAACAGAGGTTTTCAATGAGCTTTTTTTCTGATTGGTTACAGTTAATTTAGAAGCTTGCATTATTATACACTGATATTTTAAATGATCTCTTTCAATTCCTTACTTCATATGCTTTGTTGAATATGTCAACACCGAGTTTCATTTGCCATGGTGCTATCCATTCACCTTGCTTTAAATCCCTTTGAAGTATAGCTCTGTTTAGGCTTGATTGACCTAAAAGATGTTATCTGCATGTTTTGCCACCTCAGTCTTTTCCCAAGATCATTAATGAACATGTTAAACAACACTTCTTCATATAAGAAACACCCCAATGTTCACCTTTTTGCCATGTTGAAACTGGGTCATTTATTCATACTACTTTGTCTGTCTGTTAGACACTTTCTATTCTGACAGTATTTTCCCACTCACCACATGGCTAGCTACCTGCCTTAATAGCTTCTTGTAAAGAACTTTCAAAGGTTTTTTGAAATACTTTTAGTAAGATGGAGTATGCAGATCAGGACATTACACTAGAAGCCACTTAACATCCAGAGAGCACCAAGTGATCCATGCAAGACCCAAGTTGGTCCATAAGGTAAAGCTATCAGGCATTTTTATGACCATATTTGGCAACACTAAATAATGTTCTGTACCATTGGAAAGTTATCTACTTAGCTTTTTACTATATTACATTAATATATATTTCATAAGTATATATGTGATACTCTTAAAGGGTTCCCTGTGGTATTTCCTACAATGCTGGTGCTCAATCAGATTAAGTTCAGGATTCTTAATAATTTCATAATTTCCTTACTACTTGCAAGTTTTTTCTAACATCTTGTATGAAAATAGCATTGCAAAATTATACTTGCCTGCTGGGTGAACAATTTTGGCAGGTGAGTAAATTATGGTTAGTTTTTCATTGTTAATGTCATTGTTATTAAAGTGAAGAAGAATGATTGATGAATGGGTTTTGTGCTTGGGCTAGTAGGTTTTCATAACAATGTGGCAATCCTGTTTGAAAGTATTTTTAAGAACTTAATAGTGTTGTTTTTTCACTTTATTAATTTCTAATTGCAGCTGATTCAACAGGAACTCACTCTCTCTATACAACTTACAAGGACTATGAAATCATGTTTCATGTTTCCACCATGCTGCCATACACTCCTAACAACAAGCAACAGGTAGGGTGGACTTTTGACCATTTAGAATTCCTCTGTTCTCCACATCATAAAGTAGTTGTACTGTCAAATGATAATTGAATATTACACCTATAGCAGTGGCAGAAAGCACTTAACTTTCTTGAACTATTGAATACAGAGTGATCTAAAAGAAAGTGAATAAACAGGAAAAAATTTAGGTCAACGGTCAGCTGAGTAGTTTTGTGAATAATCTCATACTTAAAATAGTAAATAACTGCAGTGGTATTTGACAACCACTATATCCAGCCTGTTAAAAAGTACTCTTCAGTGTCTAAACAATGCAAAAATATAAGATATTGGATTACACATGTGTCAGGAATAAAACTGGCTAACTCAGTCACAGGATGCTCAGCAAACAGGTTGAATGTTTGTAATGTGTTGGGGGGAGAAAGGGGCTCAAAAAGAAAAAGCTTGAGAACCCCTGGATATGGAGTCCATAGGTGTACCCAAGGGGGGTGTTCTATACAGGAAATAATCTGAATTCCCTGTCACACAATACTTCTTTTGCTCTCTTAATCATCTAATCACATCTTATAAGATCTTGTATCACTGCTAAGCTAAACAGAGACGGGCTGATTGAATACTCTGAAGGAGAGACCTTAAAGGACAAAAATATATATATATATAGGTGTTTGCAGAAAGCTGTTTTGGCCAGGCAATAGTTGGCATTTTCTCCTCAAAGACAGAATTAAATCAGTGCCTGTTATGGTAGTTGCAGGGGCGGGAAAGAGGAGACGTTGTACTGTTGAGGTTCTGTCCTTTGGTTGAAACATAAAATCAAGGTCTTATAGTCATTAAAGCACCCTTGGCATCTTTTATAAGAGCAGAGATGTCAACTCAAGTATCCTGGCCAATTTCAAACTCAGATAATCACATTCTACCTACATAAATTCCCCTTACCTATACATTTTCAACTGAATACATTTAATCATCTCTTCCTTTCCTAAAGCATTCTGTGCACTGTAAAACAACTTCTTTTCAGTCCAGAAGTGGCTTGGAAGTTGATATATTAATTTTATGAATAAAACCTGAAATCTTTGATATTATTACAAGATCACAGTTAATATGAGCTTTTGTTTACTTTTGTCTGCTCACTAGCATTTTTGTTCTCATCATATTATGCCCAATTTGAGTGTTTATTGCAGAATTACAGTTAGGATCTTGTGTTCTTTTGTGTGTTTTATAAAAAATTTTTGTTGCTGTTGTTTTTGCAGAAGAAAAATATTTTTAGATCGTAGTATTGAGTTTAAAAAGAAAAACATCTTTGCAAACTACATTAGTGTCCATTGTCAACCAGTTTAAACAAGAAATATTAACCTACCTCAAATTTGTAATAATTATATATTGAGTGTTGTTCAACTTCTAAATATTGTCAGCTCATAATGTTAGAATTCACACACACAAAAAGTAGACAAACTAAACCATAACATGCCTTGCATTACAATTTATTTGATTTTAGGATCACTTAAAATCTTCCCCATACATAGTCCTTTCATTGTGTTTAAAATAGAATTAAAACTGTTGTTATGGAAACAGAAAATGCAGGATGCTAGCATTTGTCTAATATGTCAGATGTTGGCAAGTTTCTCATTTAAGTTCTCAGATATTATATGTATTAATGTCTGCATTGACTTGTAGAATAAAATGATGGCAATAGCTGTGTGGCTTATGCAAAAATATCCCATAATTAATAATGACATTTTAAAATATAATTGCAGGAGAAATGAAAAAATTATGAAAAGATTGGTGCATTTTAACCTATGCTCTGAGATTTCCATTGTCGTCATCTTTTTAATTTTTTTTTAGCTCCTGAGAAAACGGCATATTGGAAACGATATTGTGACGATTGTTTTCCAGGAAACTGGAGCACAGCCATTCAGCCCAAAGAACATTCGTTCTCACTTCCAGCATGTCTTTGTCATTGTAAGAGTGCACAACCCCTGCACTGACAACATCTGTTACAGGTAGCTATTACCAGGTTAACAGCAAAAAGAAAATGTTGACATATGCCAAGGTTTAGCACATTTTTGCGTTCTTAAATGGAACACACTTTATTGCTTCCTTTAAGGAAACAGTTTTCCGGATGTTGAAGCTAGAGAACATTATTAACATCACAAACTAGAATGGGTACAGGTGAGCACATTGACATTTTCAGGAAACAAGCTGCTAAAAATAGTGCCTAAATGGGTGCATTTGAACATGTAAAATAAGGATTTCTTTCATTACTGATTAGATTCTGAGTTCTGGATTCTTATACTTTTTAAACATAGGGTTTAAAAACTGTGGTGCAGTTTTGAAATTAGTCTGTTACCCTTTTGAAAAATTTCTGAGGCTTCCAGATTAATTGAATTAGCAGTGTATCAATCAATGCTTAATGTATTTGTGCTCATTAAATCTTTGTATTGAAAGTGGGTTTTATGCTACATTTTCTAAGATTAGGTAACTAATCTATATGTAGAAAGAAAACTTTTGGTATCATTTGATGGTATTCTTAATATCTGTAGTCTAGTAAAAATACAGATTTTTGTTGAGAACTCATAATGGGTTTGCTGCTTTTTGTGGAGAAGACTCAGGAATCTGAGTTCATGCTGCCACTTCAGTGAAGCCATTGAAGAAGGGTGGCCAGATCTGCAGAAAGAAGAAACTGAGAGTTACATTTTCTGTCTGAAACCATATTTTTATTACACAATTGGCTTCTGTACAGAAATGTAGTTTGTAGATTAAAAAGTAAGCAAGCCAATTCCTTTCAGATATAGGAGTCTTCCCATGCATAGTAACTTGCAGGATCAGGACCTTTATGTGTTTCATGTACCTTCCATGGGCTTAAAATCCTTCATTGATGGATTTTCCAGTACAAATACTTGATCCATATTATAGAGTTCAGTTCTGAAAAGTTTTAATAGGAAATCTCTCAGAGTAAGTTTGACTTTTTCTCCACTGGATTATTTGGAACAATTTCATAGGTTCATAAATTCTAGGTGAAACAAAAAGCCATATAGCAGGGATCAGCAACCTTTGGCACGCAGCCCGTCAGGGTAAGCCCCTGGCAGGCTAGGATGGTTTGTTTACCTGCAGCATCCACAGGTTGGGCCGATCACAGCTCCCTCTGGCTGCAGTTTGCCTCTCCAGGCCAATAGGGACTGCGGGAAATGGGGACCAGCACATCCCTCGGCTGCGCCGCTTCACGCAGCCCCCATTGGCCTGGGACAGCGAACCGCAGCCAGTGGGAGCCATGATCAGCCAAACCTGCAGATGCTGCAGGTAAACAAACCGTCCCGGCCGGTCAGGGGCTTAACATGATGGGCCGCATGCCAAAGGTTGCCGATCCCTGCCATAAAGCATAAGATGGTGCTAGATCTTACATTGAACATCATATAAAAGAAGCAGGCATGGGCACCATCTTGCACAGGTTTTCTCCCTCCCTTCAAGGATAAACACTCTAATAGAGTACTTGTTCCATTATCACATTCACTTTCTAAAACAGCTGCATTGATAACTTTATAGTAAAAATTCTTATCCTTGCAGTTCATGATGCTGGAAAACTTAACCTTGCAAAATGTCACTAGTAGCTTTTCATTGTATGCAATGATTGAACTTAACTCATAGACCACCTGTCTGCTAATAAAAAGACCCTCCAGGATCACTGGAGATGACTGAGAGCCCAATGACTGCACCATTTGAGTGTCCCTGCTGAATGATTTCTGATATGTTGTTATTCCCTCCAAGGAAGATCTGATCATTTATGTATTTGAATATCAGTTACTAGACAATGAAATTACAAAGCAAACTTTATGATCAAAGATGGCTTTTCAAAAGTTATATCAATCTCACTGTTTTTGGGTTTCACAGAAATGGAGATTTTAACATACTGAATATTTGTTTTCTGATTACACTTTGCTGGTTCAGATCAGAGGTCAGGTCGGAGAGCATTTTTGTTCTTATCTAACGAATCTACCAACTGTGACAAACTGGTAAAATGTCAGTATAGTTTCCTAGAAATATTGGAATTGGTTCCCCTGTTCAATTTTATATTGCTGAATGACTGAATGCATAGAGTTAAATCAAAGGACATTGTAAAGGATGGTTGTTAAGGAATCCACCAAGGGTAAAACAATGTCAGAGATAAATCAGCCTCTGAGATAGACGCTTCAAAGAAATTAAGTCAATAATGGCTAGGCCATCAATTTGGGAAGAAGCTACCTTGCTGGCTCCATCTGGATTAAGATGCTTTTCTCTTCCTAAGGCTGAGATGAAAAAGATCATGAGTGGTTAAAAAGATGCAGAAAGGGAAGTTGTCACAATGGAAGCTGATGGAGACACAGAGTTAGCATGCAGCGATGCTGACACACAGATAGACTGACTTGAGAGCCAGGGCCTTCAGCAAACAAGCTTTAACTTGCTGCCCAGAAAAGAGAACGGAGGGCACCAAGTCAAAGTCATGTCTACCTAGGGGCTTGAAGGGAATGCCAAGTGTAGGTAAGACTGTCTCAGAAGAGGAAGCCTACCCAGGGACCGTGACACCAACCAGTATTCAAAATGAACCATCAGATTAATTAGTATAAGAGTAATTCCGTCCTGTTAAGGACAAACCTTCAGTTATGAATAATGCCAAATATAACCATTAATCCTAAATGTTTCTTCTGAAAAAACTACCTGTTGCACAAGAGGTACCAAACACGAGGGGGGTGGGTGGGAATGACAACACAAGAGAGTGAAACCGGTGGGTGTGAGCACAGATTAACCTGGGGGTGAAAAGGTGAGGGGGAAGCTTGGGGTTGTGGAATGGGAATGCAGGAAACAGCAGGGAGGGTGAAGTTGGGGTATACACAGTAGCTGCGTTGTTCTTCTCTGTTGATGTAAAACAGCTCTGTAAACCTCCTTTAACTGACTATCATAGAGGAGCATGCATCCCATCCTCCCTCTGCTTCCTTTCCCCCTCAAAAAAAAAAAAAAAAAAAAAAGGAAACTGGGTGTAACTGGGAAGAGATGGTCTTCGTAAACCATAAGTAACTTTTCTGTTCAAGGGATAAGTTGAGCACGAGTTTAGGATAGTCAGATTTGGTCCAAGGAGTTCGCCTATCCTGAATGACTGGTTAAGAAGATAGCTTTTTCCTACTGCCACAGAGAAGTTCTGACCTTAAAGAAAACAGACCAACGTTTTTAAAATTGTGCATCCAATCATGGTGATTGTGCATATAGATTATATACCCACATTTTTGTTCATACTCAAGTAAGAAAATTTGAGTTAGTATATCTAAATGAAAACATCAAGAGAGTGTTAATTTTGCTAAAAATAAAACCAAGAATGGTTTACAGTGAATTAATAATCGGTCTTAATCAATATGGGTAATCATAGATACTGCCATAATATAAGTATTAAAGAATAAGTACAGGAGCCAGAATTGTTCCCTTCACCTCATAGGTGAGGTCATGTACCACTCCGAGAATGTTATATATTAATATATGCCCCCAACAGCATTGATTTACAAGAAATTGAATATATGGGACTTACCAAAAAATACATGGCTATTAACATTTTAATTGTGTTATTATTAACATATATTATAATATATTATATTGGCCACATTCTCAAGTTAGTATAATGATTGTTTTTGCATGTAATTGTCCTTGAAGTAAACATGCAAATGCAGAGTTTTGTGTGGGTTTCCAGTGTGGGGTATTGTGAAAATTTTGCATGTTATATGCAACAAAGCGTTTAGTAGTTAGATTATTCTTTTTCAGCAAGACAATTGAGAGCATTAAGAAGAGTGAGTGATTATTTACCTCTCACCTCTGTCCCCTTCCCCCACAAATAAAGTACTCAGATTTATACATTATTGAGAAACTAGCAAAGTAAAAAAAATAATTGTCTGTGTGTTAAGTGCAGATACTTTGTGTCTGGTGAATCAAGCAGCCCTTTCTTTTTCCACTGTGTATGTCTGTTTGAAAATCACAGTGTGGCCTGAGAAGGGCATGCCTATGGGTTCTCTAGATCCCATAAACTGCTAAAGAGAAATTAAAATGTTGACACATCGCTTCTTCATTTCTGTATTTCTTCTAGTGTTGCTGTGACAAGATCCAGAGATGTACCATCGTTTGGACCACCAATCCCAAAAGGTGTTACCTTTCCTAAATCAAATGTGTTCAGGGACTTCTTACTGGCCAAAGTGATTAATGCGGAGAATGCTGCTCATAAATCCGAGAAGTTCCGTGCCATGGCCACCAGGACTCGCCAAGAGTACTTGAAAGACCTAGCAGAAAAGAATGTCACCAATACACCCATTGACACATCTGGCAAGTTCCCCTTCATTTCACTAGCCTCAAAAAAGAAGGAAAAGTCCAAACCTTATCCAGGAGCAGAGCTCCATAGTTCTGGTGCCATTGTGTGGAGTGTCCATGCGAAGGACTATTGCAAGAGTATGGAAATAGACTGTCTCCTGGGTATATCTAATGAGTTTGTAGTTCTCATTGAGCAGGATACAAAGAGTGTGGTGTTCAATTGTTCCTGCAGAGATGTGATAGGGTGGACTTCAACCGACACAAGCATCAAACTCTTCTATGACAGGGGTGAATGTGTTTCTGTGGAGAGCTTTATCAACAACTCTGATGATATCAAAGAGGTCGTAAAAAGGCTGGAGGTTAGACATTTTTTTTTCTAAATTAAAATTTGGACTTTAGTAACAAATGAATTACAGTGCTTGCAATAGTTGTTTGCTAATTAGTTTCTACAAGGCCAATTCCTATTTTCTCTCTCTGCCCCTTTCTCTCTCTTCTACACACACACACACACACACACACTCTCTCTGCCCCTTTCTCTCTCTTCTACACACACACACACACACACACACTCTCTCTGCCCCTTTCTCTCTCTTCTACACACACACACACACACACACACACTCTTGTTTAAAAAAATGAGAAAAACATTGGTACCTTCAGGAACCATCAGGTTGTACAGTAAATACCTGTCTAGCCAAATGATCCTATCTATTTCTCTTGTTTCCTCCTTTTTCTGTCATATTTCATGTTTATATTTCATCTCAAATTAAGTTTGAGTAGGAGTTGCCTTACTATGTGTCTGGACAGTGCCTAGTAAATCAGGCCCCAATCTAGATTGAGGCCTCTAGATGCTATCTCAATACAGATAACAACAGTAATAAAGTAAAATAAACAATTCATTGCATTGTTGTTATTTGTCTAGAAAATGTCTTTCCATCTTCACTATTTGTCCAGCTGTGTCATGAAGGAAGAAGTATATTTAGCAGCTGTGTTCTCCACTACCTCAAAAATAGCAATTGTAGAATGAACAGGAAGGAGAGACACATGCCATTGGTTGAAGCATTTAGAACCTGTATTCAACCTGGTGTCAGTTGAGAGTGGCATATGGTTCCAGTTCCACTAAATTGGGTAGTTGCACGCCATCAAACTCTTGTACTGAAAAATGGAGAAATGGTAGTTTTGTGAAATATCCACAGACCTAGTAAAAATGTAAAATTTTAAATGAAAGATGAAATACAGGTGCTTGTGTACGTCCTCCATACTTACCTGTTGTGTCCTGCCACATTCCTTTAATGTTCCTATGAAATAAGTGGAATTTTAAGGCAGAACTACAATACCACTAGTTAATTCTGTGCAACTAGATGCTATCTTAAATATCCAGCTTGAGTAAAGGGATTTGTTTGAACTGGTGTCATACATAGCAGTGAGGACTTTCCTTGGGACAAAGTACTTCTGTTCCCTCTCCCCGTACCTCATCTTGGACTGTGGCTGTAAAAACCCAGAATTATAGCCCTCTCAGAATGTAATTCATTATACTAATCGCTCTTTCCTCTTCATTTCAATTCTCAGTTTGTGACAAAGGGCTGTGAGACCACGGAGATGACTTTACGTAGGAATGGATTGGGTCAGCTTGGTTTCCATGTGAACTATGAAGGCATTGTGGCAGATGTTGAGCCCTATGGCTATGCTTGGCAGGCAGGATTACTACAGGGCAGCCGACTAGTGGAGATCTGCAAAGTGGCTGTAGCCACTCTAAGCCATGAGCAAATGATTGACCTGCTGAGAACATCAGTAACCGTGAAGGTTGTCATCATTCCTCCCCATGAGGACTGCACTCCACGCAGGTATTGTGACAGAATGAGAATTAATGCCATCTAGAGCTACCTTTGGGCAAGAAGTTTATTTTGTTTTAAAAATGTAAAACTTTTCCCCCTTAGTACTTTGACATTGGAATAAATTCCGGTCTGTGTAAAGATTTATAAAAGAATTAGGTTACAGCATCCCACATTGTCAACTGAAACAAGCTGCAAAAGGGGGCATGCTGTCTAAATTTACACTTCAGCTCCACAAAATATCTACTGTGTGTACAGTAGTTTAGTAAAAATCACAATTCTCTCAACGTATCCTTCAAACTCCCACAAACACCTTGTGGAGATCAAACATCTCTGAACTGGCAAGTGTACATTTATGATGCATCAAAATACTAGTTAATTTTCCTCACATTCACAGAGAACTTTTAATTCCTATAAAAGCAGCAGAGAATCCTGTGGCACCTTATAGACTAACAGACATTTTGGAGCGTGAGCTTTCGTGGGTGAATACCTATGGATCCTTTTCCCCAATGCCAAATGTTCCATTCCCCTTCCAGCCAAGCAAGGCTACATGTGACTAGAGCCTATCAATCTGTGTATGTACTGGTCAGAGAATTTGCTGCAGATTGAGACTGTCTCCTCAGTGGCTGAGTTTGCTAATTCCACAGCACTCTCAACCCTTGTTGAGTTCCAAGCTGGCTGTCAACTTTTTTATTGCTTTTATAACTTTTAAGTGTAGCTTTTGATCATGGATAAACTCTTGTCTTGTGGTTTTCTTGTTAAACCAAACATTCCCAGTTTCCTTCATCTTTTCTTAGAGCTCTATTTTCCCAATCTGTTTATCATTTTTATTGTTTCTCTTTTCAGTCATATCACTGCATCTGATTCCCATCTCTCAAATACCATGTATTAATTCCTCATAAACAGTATTTAAATATGAGAGAAGGAACCTATATAGCCTGAACTTGCCCACTGTCAGCTCAAGTTTGTGCTAAATTTGGTTAAAAGAAAACCAAGTACATGAATCAAATGTACAAATGTTCTTTTTGAGGAGGTACTGTGTTACAGTGATTTGTGAGATGATTATTATTATTTTGAGATGTGAACATCTGTCATAACAAAGGAGACCACCTGCAAGTTAGATAGGAGTCTTAATTGTAAAAAGCCCACTTTTGTTTTTAATCTTTTAGAGTTGCCATAAGAACAACAGTATCTGGCAGGGTCAGCAAATGACAAGTCCAGCTGCAACCATGGCAAAAAGATTAGAACATAAAATTCTAGCACAGATCCCACTTATTTCAAATATTTTGGCTGAATTAAATTAAGTACAGCTAAAAGTAGGCTTAGCTTCAGACCTGGTCTACACTACGCGTTTAAACCGAATTTAGCGGCATTAAACCGATTTAACCCTGCACCCGTCCACACAACGAGACCCTTATTCTATATAAAGGCTTCTTATAAGACCGGGTCGGTACTACCACCCGCGACGAGAGCATATTCGCTTGAAATCGTAATTGCCATGTGGAAAAAGGTTTAGTGTGGCCGCAAATCGACGGTATTGGGCCTCTGGGCGGCTATATCACAGGCACACTGTGAGCTCTGGATAAAGCACATACTGACTCGATGCACTCGGCCAGGTAGACAGAAAAGCCCTTAAACTTCTGAATTTCATGTTCCTGTTTTGACAAGCGTGGAGCTGCTTGATCAGCAGAGGCGCGATGCAAGGTCCAAATCCAAAAAAGACCTCCAGCATGGACCGTACGGGAAGATGTCACTGAATGTGATCGCTGTATGGGAGCAAATCTTTTCTATGGAGGAGGCCCCGCTTACAGGAAGACAAATAAGTAAAGCATTTGAAAATCTCATGGCTATGAAGAAGAGGTCACAGCAGGGACTCAGCAATGCTGAGTGCTAGCGTGACAAAGCATAACGTAAGCCAAAGAATCAAGGGTGACTCATGGAGGGAGAGGGGACTGAGGACTCCAGAAGCTATCCACAGTTTCTGCATACTCCGAAAAAGCATTGCATTCTGGCTGAGCTCGCCAGCTGCCTGAAGGTCAAACATTGTCCGGGTGGAGTTGTAGTATATCTCGTCAATTTACCCCCGCCCCCCCCCCCCGTCGAAAGGGAAAAATAATCATCTACGCGCTTTTTTCCCAGTGATCAACCGCGTATTGTTTTTTTTTCCCTTTTTTTAATTTATGCATGCGGCTGTAGACGCGGTGCGGGGTTCCGAGCACTGGAACAGCAGTACCCCTCCCCTTCCCATTTCCTGATGGCAGACGAGTACAAACATAGGTGATAGAACCGTCATCATCCCGGGAGGTCCTGGCTGGCCCTTGGTGAGGTCAGCCGGGGCACTTGGTAAAATGGCTGAATGACTCCCCCTGGTCATTCCTGGCAAACGGTACCACAAAGGCTTGCCGTAAACTGCAATCCTCATCAACAAGACCAGCGGAGCTGGCTCATCCAGCCCCCCCCCCCCCTCACCATCACTTCAGTGTACTAAGTCGAAAAGATTCTGTACTCCCTGGACTATCATAGCAGCGGGAGGCTGCGCTCCTCTCCTCCTGACCCTTTAATGTCCTGCCTGGACTATCATAGCAGCTGGAGGCTTCCTCCCCCTCATTTTATCTTGCTAAAAAGTCAGTGTTTCTTATTCCTGCATTCTTTATTACTTCATCACACACATCACTGCCACGGTAGCCCAGGAGGGGTGTGGGAGGAGGGAAGCAACGGGTGGGGTTGTTGCAGGGGCACCCCCTAGAATGGCGTGCACTTCTTAGTATCTCAAAGGAACAGGAAATGCAAAACATACTGCTGCAAATGGGATCAGGGCCCCAGGGGTGATGCTCTGCTAATCTCATGGTAGGATATGCATTTACATCCATTCGTACATCAAGTCCTGTGGAAAGGCCAACATGACAGAGTGGTAATCACCTCTATCACTCCCAAATGGGAGTGCAGTTTTGGTTTCTAAGTCTTCTTCACATGTCAGTTTGTTTACTCATCAGCATCTAATTGTTCCCATACCTTTGGACCCAGGACAGAATTCAGTATCCCCATCCAGACTCTTCACTTGACAGCATGGTATTTGGATGGATGTTGAACCTAAAACACACACACACATTCAGAAGCTGTCCAAGCCATCCTCAACAATAGTAGAAAAGAATAAACCAGGAAATGCTAGATTCTCTGTTGGGGCCCAGCGTCACCAAGTGTCCCAAGAAGAAGTGGGCATTCCCATTATCTTGGATGTTCCCCCACCTTCAAGTCTACAGGCCTTTCCCTTATCTTGTTGAGAATTCACTTGGCTGTGATCAGTGGTTGCCACCCTCCAATTGATGACCAATCTATCTTCACCCACCTGGTGATCGTACATCTTCTCAAAGTTTTAATTAGAACTTTTCTGCCTATAACCAAACCACTTCTAATCTGGGATATTTATTTGGTAGTCTCAACATTAACTAGGCCACCATTTTAACTTTTCAGGATGTGTTTGTCTCATTTGTTAATGAAGGATGCTTTTCTAGTGGCCATCGCTTCTGCCAGAAAGGTAATGGAACTTGGTGCCCTGATGGCTGATCCCCTGTATTCAGTATTCCATTAGGATAAGGTATTGTTGCAATTGCACCCAAAATTCACTCCTAAAGTAATCTCGGATTTTCACATAAATGAGACAGTACAATGCCTCATACACGCAGTGATGATAAGAGACTCCATTCCCTGGACATGCGTGGAACATTTAGTGTTTTATCTGCAAAGAAAAAAATCTATCAAAAAGTTACCTAAACTATTTGTTTCCCTAGCAGAACAAATAAGAGGCCTCTAACAGAACACAGACATCTTCAATAGCCTCAATTCAATAAGTGTCACTCGATGATGTATGCAAAGGGGCTACATGGAGTTCCATTCATACCTCCATGAGATATGCTATAGTACAAGCCTCCACAGCAGACATGTCCTATGGAGCGGCAGTTCTGTGATCATCTATATCACCAGCATTCTCGCACCCTCCTCCTCTTGTGAATACTGCTTGTCAGTCACCCACAGTGAACGCAGATAGGGACCATCACTGAAAGAAGAAAGAGAAGTACTTACCTTATAGTAACTGGAGTTCTTTGAGATGTGTTGTCCCTATCTGTGTTCCACTACCCTCTTTCCCTTCTGCCTCAGATCTTTTCCTTGCTTTGCGGTGGAGAAGGAACTGTAGAAGCACTTAGTCTGCACTGCCCTTATAGCCTCAGTTCACAGTATTAGAAGATGGGCACATGTGCAGAGCAATGGACACTGCTGGCAAGAATCTTTTGGTCTCAGGCACATGGAGTGCGTGCACACAGTGGAATACAGATGGGGCCACACATCTTTAAGAACTCCAGTTACTATAAGATAATGCTGTTTATCCCAAAGGGTTCTACTGGCCAAATTAGAGAGAAGCATCTAAAGTTCAATAGGAGACACCTGTTGCTTTCATAGATTATAAGGCCAGAAGAGACCTTTGTGATAATCTAGTCAAACCTCTTGTATAACACCATCCATGGGCCTTCCCTTAATTTCTGTTTGAACTAGAGCATATGTTTTAGGAAAAACAGCCAATCTTGATTTAAAAATGTCTAGTGATGGAGAGCTACGACAACACATGGGAAGTTGTTCCAATGGTTGATGACACTCAGTTAAAAAAGTGTGCCCTATTTCTAGTCTGTCTGCCTTTGGATCTTATTATGCCTTGTCTGCTAGACAGAAGAATTCTCTATTATAAAATTTCTGTTCCCTATGTAGGTATTTCTGAACTCACCCCTCAAATCACTCCATATCCTTCTCTTTCTTAAGCTAAATAGATTGAGCTTCTTGAGTCTTTAACTGTCATGTTTTCCAATTCTTTAAGCATTCTTGTGGCTCTTCTCCGAATCCTCTCCAATTTGTCAACATCCTTCTTGAACTGTTGACAGCAGAATTGGACACACTATTCCTGGAGCAGTTATACCAATGCCAAATACAGGGGTAATACAATCTCTCTATTCCTACTTGAGATTCTTCTGTTTATACTCCCAAGGATCTCATTAGCCCTTTGGGCCAATCTCACTGGGAGTTCACATTCAGATGATCATCCACCATGACCCCCAAGTCTTTTTCTGAGTCATTGCCCCCCAGAATAGAGTACCCCATTCTGAAAGTATGGTCTAAATTCATTCTTCCTAGAGGTATGTTTTTACATTTAGTTATATTAAAATACACATTGTTAGCTTCTGTCCAGTTGATTAAGTGTTCCAGATTGCTCAGTGTCAGTGATTTGTCCTTTTTGTTATTTACCAGTCCCCCAATCTTTGTGTCATCTGCAAACTTGATCTGTAATTATTTTGTTTTCTTCCATAACCTGGTTTTAGAATGATTATGGAGTAGCAGTAGTTACTTTGTAGACTTCATAGTGACTTTGAAGTTGTAGCCCTCTTTCATTTTTTAGCCCAATTTTGACACCTTCCCAAAGCCACAAATTCCTAAAAAATAAAATAAAAATTCCTTTAGTTTCAAATTTGGTATTTGTGGTCTCTAGCAAGCATTGAACTTTTAGGGAAAGTGGGGTTGATTATCCAATGTATGCCAAAGGTATAAAACTTCAGAAAATGAAGTGTAATTCATTTTGGGGTAGTCTTTTATCTTTTTTGTTTGTAAAGCATTGTCTGAAAATTAGCTGTGTTAGGAATCTCAAATTTATATTTTTTTGTGTCCTAGATATTTGGGAATTTTTTTTTTTTCATTCACAGGGTAAACATTTTGAATATATTCCCTGCAGAGTTTTTAACCTTAAAACAGTCAATATCCAGTGACTACATAAGTTTAATCAAACTCAGATTAACCTTCATTTAAAAAAAAAAGTCATATCCCAGTTGGTACAGCTGACTGCATGATCCTGTGAGAGGCCTTATGTTTGAAGAATTTCTGATGATCACTTTTATGTTTACTTTTAATAGGTATGTTTTAATATCTCCAGAAGATTCAATCTTGTTTGAGGATTTCTTTGCTTTCTATCATTCACTGAAAGCAACAAACAAAAAGACTGTTTGTTGGTTAAGCAGTAGTTCCTGGTTCATGCTGCTTTTCAGTTCCTTGTTCTGGCCCTGCCTCATTTAAAGTGTAAATTATCCCGCTGTATAAGTGGTGATGTTTTAAATAGATCATTAATTGACATTCTCTTAATTTGTATATTAATATTTTGCTCTGGGACTGTAGTAATATTTTGCATCTACTGGTAGAAGAGAGAGTATTAAAGCAATGGTCTGAATCTCTGAACCTGAAGGCTTTTCTGACTAGTGAGAATTCTGTGCCACTGCGCAAGCATGGAGTTAATACCCCCTGTAGATTTTACTCTTTCCCGATGAAAAATTGATTCATGCATCCCTACCAGGCAGCGCTGGAGGTGAGGGGCACATCTGGTTTGGGGGTTAGGAGCAGCCAGGGTAGTCGCAAATCACTGCATTGGGAGGCAGGGCTGAGCTTTCTCTCTCTCACTATCGTGGTGCGCCTAGGGATGGGCAGGGCTATAGACGCCCCAACCGATGGCTCCTAGCATGCTCTGGGCTCCAGCTGTAGTTCCAACTGGGGGGGTGGGAAAGAGGCTTCCTCTTCCCCTGCACTGTCTGCTCCCGGGGCAGGGTCAGACCAGTCTCCAGGAAACCTGATCACTGCCCAGCCATGGGGAGAAGAGTCCCTGTACAGGGAGCTGCCCCCTGTCTTCCCAACCCCCATGCATCCTGATCCCCTCATATACACCCAGACTCTCCCTGCATCCAGACCCCCCCACCAAGCTCCACCCCCTGTATCTGAGCACCAGCTACCTTCACTTGGACTCCCCCAACAGAGTCACATTCCACTTGCACCCAGAATCCCCAAATGAGCCTGTGTATCCAAATCCAGCCCACTCCCCTGGTCTCCCAGCCAACCCACCCACACCCTGATTGCCCCATACAGAACCCTCTCACTCCACACCTGGATTCCCCCCCACCCCCCACTAAGCCCCTCCACACTTGGATCCTGCCGTGTTGAGCCTGATTGCCTCAGATCTGGATCTGAGGGGTAGGGCTGGGCATGTGTGCCTGTGAGACACTGTCCCTCTTGCTTGCTGTGGAGCCATATAGATGTGTTAATATGCCTAGTAAGGAACATATTTGTCAAAACATTTTCTGCATCTGTTTTTGTTGCCTGTATTGTTACAGACATACTTGCTGAACCGTATTTTGAAATAAATTACCAAAATAATTGAAAATGGCATGATTATATTGTGTTATTTTGACAAAATATGCAGAATTTTTAATATTTTGTTGCAGAATTCCCTCAGGAGTATTTAGTATTGTTTAGTATAATTAGTGTATTTATAGTGGATAAGAAATATTTAGTAAGTCAAATTTTTGTTTGTTTGTTACTAAAGCTATTTACTGTGTCAGGCCAGGTCGTCAAGGTTTACAAATGGGTCCTGAGCTCAAAAAGGTTGAAAACCACTAGATTAAAGCACATCCAGTTGAATGGAACTTTGAGGCACTCACTGGTACATACATATTCTTTATCTGATAAATTGATAGTTACTAGAAAACATTGGGAACCATTAATAGAAACAGTGAAATACTGAACTCAGAATTCAAGATTTAAAGGTAACTCTAACGGTCTGACCTGGCCTTCAAGTTGGAGTTGATGTGAGGTGCAGCAACGGACAACCTATGCTTTTGGATTCTTTGTGGGGTGATATCTGAGCAAATGTATAGATGCACTTATACACTATGTTGACTTTATGAAAAAGTAAAACAGCTCAATCTGCAAAAGTCAGATCTGTATTTTCCCATTTTTGGATCAGAGTTTTAGAGTTGGGTTCATTGCAAATAAAAACCCATCTATCAGACTTCTTATCATTGAACTGTAGACAGTAGAGAGAGATCTACTATATTAGCTCATCTGATCCATTCCTTGTTTCTCTGGGTTTGTCTTACTGACTGTCTGTTTTAGTATTGTTTATAAGCCTGCTGCAACAAAAGTTAAGGCAACAGAAAAGACATGTATTAAATAGGATTAAGACCTTCTGTTTAATTGTTCCCTTTGTGAGCACTTATCAATGTAATTCTAGGCAATACTTATTTTTCTTTCTTTGCTGTGAACAAATATCTTACTTGTGTATTCATTTTCTCCCTTGCAGGAGTTGTTCAGAAACCTGCCGCATGCCAGTGATGGAATACAAAGTGAATGAAGGAGTTCCATATGAATTCAAATTCCCCTTCCGAAACAACAACAAATGGCAACGAAATGCAAACAAAGGGCAGGGGCCTCATATGTCACAGGTACCATCCCAGATACAAAGTCCAGTAATCTCTAGGATTGGTTCAGGGAAAGGAGAAGGGAAAATGCAGCCCCAAGAGCGAGCAGCCAACATTCCCCGCAGCATCTCTAGTGATGGACGTCCATTGGAGAGCCGGCGGTATGTATGCTGTTCACAAATCAATTTTCAACACTTTTCAGAATTTTTTCTAAAACAAAACACATTACATGTATTTTCAAACATTTTATTCTGTGTATCTTGCAAATAACTAAAAATATGTACCAGAATGGAATAACTTATTACTGCTATTTGCAAAATGAGATGATATTGCATTGTTGGAATCTGTTTTGTTATGCCATATTTTGAAATTGATGTATTGCTTTTTAAATTTGGTGGGACTAGAACTGAAATCCTGACTCCCAAACACACCTGGATTTTTGGATGTTCCAATTCTGGATCCACATTTTATAGCTTTGTGGAAGTCAGATACAGCTGTTGATGCAGAGAAATAGCATGAGGTTATATATTTAGCTAATGATAAAATGCATACCACAATATACAGAGGTGAGGGAGGCAAATTTCCCTGATAGGGAAGTCATTTGACTTTAGAGCCAGAGAACAGGTAACTTAAGGTTTAAATTTATACTGCCTCTCCGCATTTACAAATGAAACACTGATTATTTTTGAGGTAACAGCCCCATCATGTCACAATATTTCCATCCCTTTAAGAATGTGGATGATAGTACAAAAATGTAGTGTCTTTGTTTTGATTATCTGATTAAATCTGTTAGCATCACTAGACTTGCAAAGAGATGGCTGCTGGGCAGGGTGGCGGGGGAAGTCTGTTTTGTAGACGACCTTGCATGTAGTGTATGTAGACCATGTCCGAATAATACTTTACCCATCTGGAAAATACAAAGAAGTGGACAATACATGCTATAAATTACAGAACTCTTTTAAAATACATGGTATGGTGAATTAATTCATTAAAGCATTCATTCATGTAGCCAAAAATTGAAGGAGAGAGAAATTAAGAGGCATCATAGCCAAGGGAGAAAAACTATAGCGATAAGATTGAAAGCTCAAGTGTGGCCCAGCTGTTGACAAATGAGGATGACTCCTAATGAGTTGATAGATTATACTTTCATTTCTTTCTCAATCAGCGATTTTATATTGCATTTACACCCTTTTAAAAAACAAAATTAAAACTATACATTTTGCTCAAATTGTTGATTTGTATTTTGCCTCATAAGGAAAATGTGCACTTGAGAATTTTAGGAAGGAACTTGCTTGTATTACCAGTGGTTCAGTAGTAGCACCAGTGTTTTTAGCACTGTGTCAGTTAAATTAGTATTAACATAAAAAGTCAGAAGTTTCTTGAGCCTTGTCTACATTTCCTGTTGATTTACCAATGTTAGCACAGATGGGAATTTTTTTCGAAAATTCTCTTGTATACAGAAGGCCATAGAAGCCAGTTTGACATTTGACATGAAGTTAACTTACCTCTGATCTGTCTATTTGGATCAAAATAGAGCATTGTACGCTCAGATATGTAGCATCCACGGGATATACCGTACCTCCATAATATTGTTGAAGGGAGCCATCACCTGTGTTTTCAGAGCAGCATGGGATGACGTTTGCCCACTTCTGTACTGCAGGATTTCAAACTATAATCATAAAGGCAGGGCACAAGGTGTTTGGTGGAGACTTTACAAAACAGAAATTATACTTCCATACCATTCAGAGTTTGTGTTGTAAACATGAAACCACAAGTTTGAGTTTGGTTTCCAAACCGTTTCAACCTTTTTGTCCCCCTCTCCTTAAAATCTAATGTTCTTTCTAAAGCATTTTTTTAAAAGGTTATTATGTCTGTTCAACTCTAAATACCTGTTGGCAAAGGTGTTTTTTTTGTTGTTGTTGCCTTCTCTCTCTCTCCCTGCTCAGTTTGCTAATGAGGTTAATCTTGTGGGCTGGATCCAGTTTTATATAAAACAGCAGCTGTTTAATGTTCACTTGTTTCCAGTTAAGATAAAGAAATAAATACTTTTGTGATGTTAATGGAACACTGAAATATTAATAGGCTCATACATTGCCTTATTTTTCTCTTAAGTTGAGTAATGCTTTGTACTTTTAGTAAATAAAATCCAAATGCTTCAGTGCTTTTAGTTCTTTTTTTTATTATGTAAAGGTCCTAATGCCTACAGAGATGAGATTTTTATAGCTAGAGAAGAAATATGTTGTCTGCTTTGAATTTTCACCATTGACTCACATACTTCCAAAAGTGCAGAGATCACGCATGGATGATGCAAGACAGTCAAGGAACATGTAGTCAAGTTTTAACACTGGCAATGCCTAGTTAAGGACACTCCTTGCACATTCTGTGCATGATCCTTGCAGTTTTTCTGGTATACACTGAATCAGCTGTACTCCAGTCCACTTTGTTGGTCTCTACTTTGCATTAGTTAGGAACACCACTGATACGTGTTTTCAAAGAGGAAAGACCTGGGAGTAGTTCTCTGTTCACTGGAGTGTAAGATGGCAAAGAGAAGCAACAGTTAACTAGAATGTAAAGCCAATTCATCTTTTCTTTCCCTTCTGAAGTCAGAATGGAGATTTAGTTGCAAGTAAAAATCTAGGCCGAGCTGAGGAAAATGCTATTAGTCACTGATGATATTTGAGGTTGATGGGGGACCCCTTGGATTTAGAGAGCTGTTATCATTTAAGCCTACAGAAAAGAATCTTTCATGATATTTGCAAAAAGAACACAAGTACTTGTGGCACCTTAGAGACTAACAAATTTATCTGAGCATAAGTTTTCGTGGGCTACAGCCCACTTCTTCGGATGCATGGAGTGGAACATATATTGAGGAGATATATATTACACATACAGAGAGCATGAAAAGGTTGGAGTTGCCCTACCAGCTCTAAGAGGTCAATTAAGTAAGGAAAAAAACTTTTGAAGTGATAGCCCAGTACAGACAGTCTTATCATCCGAAGAAGTGGGCAGTAGCCCACGAAAGTTTATGCTCAAATAAATTTGTTAGTCTCTAAGGTGCCACAAGTACTCGTGTTCTTTTTGCGGATACAGACTAACATGGCTGCTACTCTGAAACCTTTCATGATACTAGCAATCCAATGGTGAAGTAGTAGGGTCATTAATAGACAGTAGAACTGCTTACATACTGTCTGTATGCATAAAGATTTTGTATTCTTTTGTAATAAACTAAAAAAGGATCATACGTCACAGATGTTTTGACATGATGGATAAATAAAGTCTGTTCTTCATAGAATACATACTGTGTAACTGTCCATGAATTGTGGTGAGAAACTGGATCCTATCAAACATTAATTTTAAAATTGTCACTTAATATAATGAAAATATCCTTTTTTTAAAAAATAGTGACACTGTCGCCTGCAAAAAAAATTCTCTCTAATGTTTATATTCTGCCCCAGTAACTTACACGTGTCTTTAGAAGGGAACATGAAGAACAATTTTTCTAGTTTAAATTGAATTCAGATTGTCTGTAGGCAGAATAATTACCAACTTGAATATGGCAAAAACTGAAGTGTTAAAGAAGGAGAAATAACCCAAAGATGACACTGGGTTGTCTAGACTTCAGAGGTTTGCCACTTTAAGTGTGCTGGCAAAGCAGCCAACTCTTGCTTGTGTGGACACTTATATCAGTATAAACGTGCTTATACTACTATATCTTATTCTGGTTTTAGGAAAAAATAAGCTATACTGGTATAAGGCACCTTTATACTGGTATAACTACATCTGGAGTAGGGCTTTTACTGGCATAACTATGGCAGCAAACATCACACTCCTAGCAGACAGTTATTCCAGAATGCTTTTAAAGTGTAGACAGTGCAAAGAGTGGTCAGAGCTTCGATTATACATAGCATATTAAAGAGGGCAGCTCCCAGCAGAACAGTGGTCCCTTCAGCTCTGGTTCAGTACTGATTCAGTGAAGAGACTTGTCAACTATCCGCGTTAACACCACTTCTGGCAACCCCTTGATTTTTTTTTCAGTTTCCCAGTCAAATACTGACCCGATTGAAGTATATTTAACTTATAAAATCTGAAAGTGATCATCGGAGGCGGAGGGAATTCTACTGAAGAGTTAGGGGTAGGATTGATTTGTGCTTTCTGCCATGCTTAGGAAAAGCTCCCTGTAGATATCTGAAACACTAAGTCTGTGTCTACGCTACTGAGCCTATGCTGGCATAGCCCCCTCATGTCGATGCAGCATATACAATCAGAAGGAGTTTTTCTTCCCGTGTAGGAAAACTACCTCCCCGAAGGATGTTAGCTACACCAACAGAAGCACTCTTCTGTGTCAGCATAGCTGTATCTACACTGAGGGTTTGTCAACACTGGTATGTTGGCTGGGGTGGGTTTTTTTCCCCACGCTGCTGACCAATATTGCTATGCTAGTATACATTTTAAGGGTAGCCCAAGCCTAACTCATTCTTCTTCCTCAACACCCTCCTTAGATCTCCACTTTGCTCTGAGACCTACAAAAAAATCTAGCACAATGGAGTCCTGGTTCGTGACTGAGACTCCTAGGCACTAGTGCATAATATAAATACAAACAGCAACAGTGATTGTGGCTCAGAGAGCCACCCACCTTTGGGACATACTCCAGAAATGGGCAGTTAACCCTTTGTTTCCTCTTGCCTCCATCCTCCAGACTGCGAATGTACAGATTCAAATTGCCCACTAACAAACATTGTTTAGGTTGCTGTAGACCCAAGCTTCCAGACTTAAGAGTTTCAGGGCTGCTCTAACTTGTGCCAGCTGCCCACTGCGTGCAGCAGCCAGGAATTGATGGAGTGTTAGGCAGGCCACGCCTTCCCGCCTGTGACCAGCCACATCCCCTCTTCCTGCAGTGCCAGCCCTACGCTTCTAGAGAAACCCTTAGGCAGCAAGAATACACTGGCTTTATGGTTTCTTTGACCCTGGCTGATCTATCACTATATGGCAGCAGCCAGGGCCAGCACCTAACCCTATGTTTTTTGTTGGTTAGTGTGTGGTGTTAGTGCTATAAATAAATCCCTTTTATTTGTTGGGCTTGGGTGAAATAAGCTAACAAATTTTGTAGATAGTTTGGTGTTCAGAAGTGATAGATGCCATTTCTGTGTACTTCCCTTGAAAGGTTTTTGTGTTTTTGTTTTACTACTTAAAAAAACAAACACAATAACAAAGAGCCAGTGACAGGGAGCCTGCAAATTTTCCACAGTGACTGACATTTTATTTCTGGACTGGCTATTGAGAAAAATGGTGGTTCTGGAGTGTTTTTGTTGGATAGGTTGAAATTAAAGTTCCATGGAGGTAGAGCTGGAATATCATTAACGTTTCTTTAGTTGCTCAGTATCTGTTGCTGCTTGTCCTGTCAGAAATTTACCTGGTTTTGTTATTTTTCAGAACTTTTTGCTCTAAATTGATTGCCATCATTTTATTTTTTGTAGTTTATGTTCGGGTTTTTTTCTCCCCTGTTTGTTTTTAATGATGGCATTGGGTGTGGGAGGAGGGAGGTGACGGCTGTGGAGAGGAGGAATAAGAATGGCTGTCTAAACTGGAGATTAGGAGTAGAGCTGAGCGATTTTGCTCCTTTATTCCTCCCCCACCCCCGCCGTTCAGGGCCGATTTGGAAAAAAAGGTGGTTCAGTTCAAATGGAAAAAGTTTTGTTTTGAGTCAAACAAAACACTTAGACTTGAAATGAATTTTTTTTTCATTAGTGGGGTGTTATTTACCTTTTTAAAAAGATTACATTTTGAAACAAAAATGCTATTTTGAAATGAAAAGTCTAAAAGGCTAAGAGACAGCCAGGAGGACTGTATTCCGACTTCAGTTCATGGTTTGTGTTTTAAGGGATGCTGCAGCTGTGAAACTTGCACGGAATAAATCGATCCAGGTGGCCTTTTGAGCTATGAACTTGAGGTGATTTGTGGGACAAGCTTATGTAGCAGTATTAACAACCATTCAGCTGAAATAAAGTAATCTAACACCATCATCATCTCCATTCCAACAGTGTGGAGTTTAAGGATGTAACAGAGAAGCACTGTACAATTTTTGGCTTACATTGGACTTGACACAATATTGAATTTAATAGTATCAGCAATAAAACTGTGACCTATGTTAACATCTGGAAGACACTAAATATTTCAGGGACTTAACTTAAACAAAAAACAGCTTAAAAGAAAATAAGTATTTCTTACCTTTTCTTTGAGTGATTAAGTAATGGGATTTAACTGAGTGGTGCCTTTATGCTGTTGAATCTTGTATATCAGTTCAAGTGAGTTTCCAGTTGACTTTTGCCATATCAAAGATTGTTCTTTAGTGAATCTAGTGTGACAAAGTTCCTCCTCTACCTTGGTGGGTTCTGCGCTTATTGGCGGATTTGTTCACCTCAGTGATCTTCCCCTCTTGTGGAACCCACAGTCTGGGTCAGCTCCTCCTGTGTCTGATCAGGAGTTGGGAGGTTTGGGGGGAACCTGGCCTGCCCTCTACTCCGGTGTCCAGCCCAGGCCTGTGGATCGCCAGTGTCTATAGTGCCTCCTGTACAGCTGCTTGACAGTACAACTCCCTGGGCTACTTCCCCTGGCCTCCTCCAAACACCTTGGTTATCCTCACCACAGGCCTTCCTCCTGGTGTCTGATAACGCTTGTCCTCCTCAATCCTCCAGCAGTACACTCTCTCACTCTCAGCTTCTTGCTCCCAGCTCCTCACACACACTCCTTCTCCTCTGGCTCCTCTCTGCTGATTGGGAGTAAGCTCCTTTTAAACCCAGGTGCCGCTGATTAGCCTGCTTGATTGGGCTGCAAGTGTTCTAATTAAAGTAGCTATCTCTACTGCCTTCTGGAAAGATCTTAATTGGCTCCAGGTGCCTTGATTAACCTGGAGCAACTGCCATTTGGTTACCAGGGTATTAGGGATTTGTTTAGCTGGGGCTAACATACCTGTTTCTCAGTACTTTACTGTAGCCATCTGGCCTTGCCCCATCACACTAGTTACAGTGAAAGGTGCTGGATTAACAGTTCTGGAAACTGAAGCAAATTATTTTGCCACTGTATAAATAAAGCATAGTTTTTCCATATTGTCCTATGAATATATATCAAGTGTGACCTGGAGGGACTGCCTCTAAGGCTGAGATGGTAGTTCAGTAACAATTCTTGGCTTCTGGGCACCACGAAGGGTGCCAATTATTGCCAGCTGTGTTCATGTTTTTCTAATACAGGCTCTTGTCCACTAGGGCCTGAGCTGAGACACTGACTCATTTATCATAAGGTATAAGGTTTATTTTGCAGCCCAGTGGAACTCTGTTTCATACAACCTCTACATTCTGTGGCATGGTTAATTTAGTCAATCATCGTGAAATACTCATCATTCTTATCCCGTACCACTACATAAACACATACAACTATAATTTATACTTGAAAATAGTTATTAGCCTAAAATTCATCACTGATTATTTTCAACAGTGATATTTGATGTTGAGTGTTTTTGTTATGCTCTTCAGGGTAGCCCGGTTACAACTTTTAGACCCCAGCTGTGTTGTCCTCCAGGTGGCCCAGCTCAAAATCTTTGTTTCCATCCCCCATGCCCACTGGGCTCAGCAAGCACAGAGCGTTGTAATCAGTTTCAATGAACTATCTGTTCTCTGGGCATCCCAAATCACCACTCTGTACTTCTGAGTCTGCCTGGTATCTGGGAAGCAGTGAGACTTCAGCTCCTGGCTACCTAACTCCCAGTAGTCTTGTTCCATTGAATAGTGCAGGGAGTATGCACTGTAGTCCAGATAAGTCCCTTATGGAGAGCAAGAGGCAGTTGTAGGCAAATCCTAGCAGGACAGGGAGACAGAATGTTTGGGCACTAAGTTGTAGCAAAATGGTGAGTTCCACAACAAATTAATTAATATTAATATTTTTTTAATTAATAATTGGAGATATACCAATCTCCTCGAACTGGAAGGGACCTTGAAAGGTCATAGAGTCCAGCCCCCTACCTTCACTAGCAGGACAGTTTTTTTGCCCCAGATCCCTAAACGGCCCCCTCAAGGATTGAAATCACAACCTGGGGTTTAGCAGGCCAATGCTCAAACCACTGAGCTATCCCTCCCCCATAGCATCTTGGAAAGATTCCAAATTCTATAGCTGTAGAATCATAGACTTTGTGGGGCCATGACTGAAGTAAGTTATCATTTCAGCATGCACCTCTTCATTGGTTTTCTCGGGATTCACCTTTTCAAGCTTATTCAGGTTTCCAACCCTTGGTGATACAACTTTTTGATGGAGAAAATTGAGTTTCTGGAGCAGAATTCTGTTAAAAGGGATGAGTTTCACAGCCACAGAATACATGATCCCTGGATCTAAGATGCTGATCAGTCATCTGGTGGGAACTGCATGCACAAATTAGAACTGTTAGTTTAGACCATAACCAAATGCCAGTCCCCCTGAACCATAACCGTTCTCATATAAATACTTGCATGGAGATTAATGTTGTATACTTAAGCACTGATGAATTCCAGAATCCTAGTGCTAAATACCGAATTCATTAAAACTTAATGTGTGGGATGCATTGTTTTACAATCAAAAGATTGGTTTACTTTAAAGTGGTGATGATGAAAATAAAAACCACAAAAAACAAACAAGTGTCTGAATAAGCTTTCATTTAAGAAAGATGCAATGAAGTAATTACAGTATTTCCTGAAGATGGTGAAATGAATTCATTTTGTTGAAAAATTATGGATAGTGAAGAACATAGAAGTGGTAAATGTGGTCTAACAAGGAAAATGATTTAAAGCAAATTTTCACTGGTATATATTCAGCAACTCTTGTTTGTTCATTTTAGACTTGTTGCCTTGAAAAGTTGCAAATCATTTTTTATTTGCGAGGGCTCAGATTTGACTAGGACTGGAATATGTTTCTCTTGATTGACCAAAATCATCTTTAAGTAAATTTAGTAGTATGGCCATGCTGCATCCTTTTTATCCCAGTTGAAAAAATAAAATAAAGATCAGGCTTGCTGAATATGATATTACCAAAATGTTCAGTCAAATTTTATTTCGGTTCTGCATGTCAATACAACACTTAATGTCTTAATTAACCTTTTTTTTTTTAAATACAGATTGACATTTTTATGGTTTGAAAGTTTTAACTGAGCGAGACCGTATTAAGAATAAAGGTGTACATATCCACCTAGCTTCTGACCCTCCTGCTTCAGATTGGAGTATCCCCTTTTTTAGGCAGCTTGTTTTTCCCGCTTCTCCACTGTGTACCGGCCACTATTCTTCTTTCCCCGCCCCAGACGTTTAACTGTAGTGCATCATGCTGCTTCCAGAATGCATTTCAAAATTAAACTTGCTGCTTACTGTCAGGGCGCGCTTTATTCAGCCGTTCAGTGATACTCAAATTGCAAAGTGAAACTTGCTTCAGGGCTAACTGTCCTTTTTGGAAGTCAGTTGTGCTGGCAGCACAGGGAGCTAGAATGGCATCTGAACTGGAGGGAGTGTTTGAGGAATAGCTATAGTAGAAACTGATTGGTTACAGATTGCGTACATGTGCGTGTGTCTGTATATGTGTATACATGTAAAGCGTGCATACAACATGGAGACTGCTTGGGAGAAGGGAGGGGCCATGCAAGAGACAGGAAACAACATTAAAGGGACTTACTCTGGCTTCTTAAAAAGAAAATATTTAGAAGTATTATTTTTTACAGAAACCAGACTGGACACGCAGCAAGTATTAAAAGTAGCCTCTGTTTAGGACTTGGCTTCAGGCTCTGGCTGTGTGTTTCAGGCTGAATAGGAGGAGTGCTACTGTGGGAGGGGCTGAAAGTGTGCAGCCTTCCCACACCGCTGATAGTGTTGTGTCGAGGTGGAGGAAGGGAGCAGACAAGCACAGAAAAGAAACTATGTGAGGGTAGGGGAAGTACAGTAAGGAGGCAAATTCCAAATTTCTGTATAGCCTCTCATTGAAACATGGCAGCTCTGATTTGAAAATGCATGGTGACAAAAGTGGGGAAAGCCATCCACAATTCACTGGCAAGCTCATTGAAAAGAATTCCATTGACATGAAGGCGTACACAAAACAGTAGCTAATTCTGGACCTAAGAGAGACACCAGCATTGCTGTAAAAAATCGGTGAGCTGGAAAAACATTCTGGATTTTCCCATGGAAATAAGCATCCCATGTCCAATAGTACTACAGGAAATTCCTTTTTAAACTAGTAGACTATACCTACTTAAGTGGAATGTATCTGCAGTTAAGCATTTTGCTTTGAAAGGGCTCATCAGCATCTACACACTTAGGCTGGGATTTCCACAGGAGCGTAAGAGAGGTAGGCACCAAACTCCCACTGAAATTCAGTGCTGTTGAGTGCCTAGTTTTCCTTAGGTCCTTTGGGAAATTAGACTTCTTTGATATGGGACAGGTAAGAAGCTGAGTGTGTACAGGCCAAACGTATTCTGAGAAGGAGGCTTAAACTTGACTTTACCTTCTTTATATATTGAAACAATGAGTGACTCTTTTAAAGGCTCCAGTTTCGCTTTCAAAGTACTGTAGACTCTTGTCAAGCATAGGAGGGTGCAAACAAAACATGACAATGATACAATCATCCTAGTTAACAGAGAGATTCACATTAGCTTCCTAACCTTATTTAAAGATGAGCATTATTTAAAAAAAGAAAAACCACACATTCATATAGTCATTCAGGTAAGAAACTAGTTTATCAGCAATACTACAGCAGAAAAGTAGTTTGAAATGAACAAAGCTGTCCGTCCTAAATTTATGCTAGCATAGAAAATATACCTCGTTCACTGCTGTGAATAAGATTATATGACACATGGGTGACCATCACACAAGTTTTCAAAAATGCCACCCACTTGCATCAACGGGTGGGGGAAATCGATGGTGCCTGTGGTGAAAGGGGGACAGTCCCTGTGGCAGAGGAGGGAGACATTTGCCAAGGGACAATAGGTAGCTACTCCCTGGAAGTCTCTAACACCCATTGGCCAGCTGGAGGAGAGAGGTGCTGATTAGCCTGCATTCCACAGATCCCAAGATTTAGCCCAAGGCAGGGGCCATATGGAACTTCTTTTGGCTGCATTCCAGCAACCCAACCTACCCACCCAAACAAGGATTGGGAACCCAGCCTGACAGATGCTGCGGTCTAGTCAATTGCCTGTTAAGGGGTCAGGAAGGAAATTTTTCTCGCAGGGGCCAATTTGCAGAAGACCAGGGAGTTTTTTGCCTTCCTCACACACCTGCAAGCCACAGTGGGTTGAGT
Organism: Chelonoidis abingdonii; assembly: GCF_003597395.2. Classification (NCBI taxonomy): domain Eukaryota; kingdom Metazoa; phylum Chordata; order Testudines; family Testudinidae; genus Chelonoidis; species Chelonoidis abingdonii. Next base: position 86,161,121 of record NC_133772.1, read on the forward strand.
AGGAATGCACCTGGTACCTGACTAACGTACAGGGGTGCAGCTGTTTACTTGTCACAACTTGCAGCCGGTTTCCAATGCGTCTAAGAGAATAGAATTAACAGTTCCCAGAGAGAAAAGACCAGGGATTTTGGTGATGGGCCTTGGGCTCAGGTCATAGGGTGAGACCTTGTGGCCCTCGTGGGCTGAGGTCCCCACTCTGCTGCACCCTCTGTCCCCCTTGCAGTGAGGAGAGTGCTAGGACTCAGAGAGGGCTGAGTCCTGGGAATAGGCTGAGGAGAGCCTGCTCTGTGTTATGGATTATATGGTAAGAAGCCCTATAACTGTGTAACCTCCACACTGGAACCAATTAAATGCCTGGTATAGGAAAATATCCTGACAGGAGAGAGCTCTTCTGTTGCCATAAACAACCACCTCCGTGAGCGGCATAAGCTTTGTTGGTGGGAGAACTTTTCCTGTTAACATAGTGCTGTGCACATGAACAGTTCTGTTGGTGTAACTTGTGTTGCTCAGAGAGGTGGAATATTCACACTCCTGAGTGACACAAGTTTTGCCAACATAGGCTTTAGTATAAACATAACCTTATATTTTGAAATCTCTTGAGTTCTGAGATCTTGATTTCTCAGCCTTAATGTTGTATTAATTTTTTTTGCATTTAATTTCCTGTTTGTTTTAATGGGGGAAAAGTGTGTGTGTGTGTGTGTGTGTGTGTACACATGCATGCGCATGTGTGAGAGAGTTTGGGGATGGGAAGGAGTGCTGTTAGTTATATCACAATCTGCTCTTAATTGACTCATCCCAAAGTGAATCAGTCTTAACTGAAGCCTGGTTAGGCAAAGCACTTAAGCAAGTGTGTGAAAACATGTGAGCTGAAGTCAGTAGGGCTGTTCACATGCTTAGTTATGTATTTTCTTAAATATTTTGCTGGATCTGAACCTAAGGCTTAAACTATATAGACACTCCTAAGATAAAAGGTTATTGAGCGCAGTCAACATTCTAAGCCAAATGGAAACAGTACTGATGTGGTTACATTCAAACACTGACTTTAAACCTCTATAAATTAAATAATACTGGAATAATTTTCTTCAAGATTGGCTTTAAATCTTAAGGACCACAAAGTAAGCAAAGGGCCCAGTCCTGAAAACTCTTACACTTGAGAATAATCCCTTTAGAATCAATGCATTAGTTGCATGAACAGTAGTTTGCAAATTCGTGCCCCAAGTTTGAAGATTTTAGATTACAGTTGTACATAGGGTGACCATACATCCCATTTTAGCTGGGACAGTCCCTTTTTTAAGCCCTGTTCCAGCCATCCCGACTTTTTTTGGCAGATGTGGGCGTTTGTCCTGTTTGCTCTTGCCAGCTGGATCAGCTGGCAAGAGCAAACGGGACAAAAGCCCACTTTTGTCAAAGTAGGGTGTGGAAGAACGTGCAGAGCTCAGGGTGAGCAGTGATGCCAGCCCCACGGAGGGAGAGAGGCAAGGAAATGGATCAGGCGAGTATCTTGGGCCAGCCCTTCTCAGGGGTGTAAGAGATGCAGGCCAGCCCTGGGGCGGGGGAGGGGCCTCGGACTAGTCCCATGCGATGTCTCATTTTCCCTTCAGGAAATATGATCACCTTTGTTATATAGAAATTCAGAATACACATACTTATAATGGAGCTGAAGGAATACATTGAAAATGCATTTTTTTTCCTGAAAAGAACAGCATTTAAAGAGAGAACATTTTTTTGTTTTCATCAAAACCAAAAATTCACATTTTTTCTCAGGATTTTGCACAAAACTCCGTCAAATGTTGATGGGAAAAAGAAATGTTCTCTCAAAAATTTCCATTAATTTCAAAAAGCCACTTTTCATTAAAAAATCAAAACAGTTTTGGGAAAAAATACTTCCGCCAGCTCTAGCGCATAGGTGGGGTTTGCTCAGACTTTGCAAAAATATTCTTCTTTTAGCTGAGGCAAAGTGTGGGAAATTTCAGCTTAAATGGAATTTGTTTGGTTAAAAAGTGTAGCCAAGCCTGTAGAGTAAGTAGTCATGGAGCTGTGTTATGTACCATACCAGAAACCGTGGTTAAAACCTTTTCTAAATAGGTTGTTTTAATGATATTTGAATACAGTTCATCCTTGCTACGCTTTCTGTTGAACAGCGTTTTGCACAAGTCAAGCGCATCTGTTGCTGATGCTTAATATTCTTATTTTTCCTAGTGTAGACAAGAATAGGCCTCTCTATGATTTCACCATCTGGAATACAACTCTTAATTTGCCTACCTGACAGGGGTTTTGGATTAGAAAATGTAAAGCCTTACATCAGTACCTAGATAGTATGTTCACTGTGTACTAGCACCAGGCCCAACACCTTCACTCGGCACTGGAAAATTGGAGCTCAACCCAAGACTACAGCCTCAACTGTCTAAAGATTGTCAGTTATGCTTCTTGACATTTTACATAATATAGGTATTATACATACACAAACTACAGTAAAAAAGAACATTACTAAAGTTACAATGTCAAGCACTCAGAAGTCAGGAGATGCCAGAATTAAGGTTGCCTGTGAATCTACATTGAGCCCCCTTGTGCATATGTATTATGATAATCTTCAATTATAATTATTCACAGTTTCCTCACAGGATACCTACCTTATTCAGTTCATGGAATGGACTGTGTTCATGTAAGGAGCAGTTATTCAGTATTTTGTTTTCTCCTCTCCCCGACCCCCACCCCCAGTGTGTAGCCCCAGACCTTATTTACTGCACACTGTTCAAATCCTGCTCTGAAAATGTAATTAATTTCCTTACGGGCTTTTCTGTAGCACTCATCTCTATAGTAACTGAGCACTTCACAGACATTAATGAATTTATTTTCACAATACCCCTGTGAGTTGAGGGAATATATTTATCTCTATTTTACAGATTAACAACTGAGACAGAGAGAGATTAAAGTCAGAAGTATTCTTTAATTCTGAGTGTTCGATTTGAGTTACACAAGGCCAGATTTTTCAGAGTAGTTCTTTATATGTTCAAATTGGGGGGGGGGGGGCGGTTAGAAGCTCCCCATGAACGAAGAGGGAGAGAGGGGAGCGGGCTCCATGCTGGGGTGGGGCGCCATAGTAGTTTCTACTGCCGCTCCTACAGCAGTACCTCCAGGGCTGGTGCCCTGTGCTTCTTCCTCTTGCCCCCTTGTCATCTGCCAGCCTGTGCACCAATGTCTTCCTGCCCCTTTGCTTGGGTGTTGGTGCCCTGTCTCATTTTTTTTTTTTTTTCTCCTACCCCAGGATGTCTCTTCTAGGACTTGTGGTGGCTGGAAGGCGGGACCAGGCTGGGCCAGAGTGTCTTACCACTCCGTGGTGGCCAGTCCAATCTTGTGTGCAACCTAGGCTGCTCCATTCCCTCCTCTGATGCTGCTCTGGTTCTCATCCCTCAATATTTGCGTTGCAAGAGCGCTAGCCCTCACTCTCTTCCCCTGGTTCTGTTGCTCCTTTGTTGAAAACAGCTCCCATTGACTTCATCTACAGTTCTGAATGCTCAGTACTTCTGGAAGTCAGACCCCCCCAGGTGTCTCTCACTGTGCACCTGGAAAATGAGGAACACACAATTGGTGACAACTTGTGAAAAGTCTGGTTTAGGTGACTTGCCTAGCATTGCATGGGAACTCTGTGGCACAGGCAAAGCAAATCTCCAGTTCTTCAGGGCAACCTTGAACTTCCTTAACCGTAAGACCATGCTTCCTCTTCCTCCAGTCTCCTGCTTCATTTACTGCACACTTCCCAACTTCTGTAACAAATGAAGCAACTCTCCTTCACTGTATGACCTTGATTCATCCCCAGAACAGGTCCCTCCTGTGCACTGAATGAGGCCAGGGTCCTGTGGAAAAAATAGTATGTAAACACTGTATCATAATGCATACGCACAAAGGTGCCAAATTAAGGTTGCACAGGCATTCTTAATTCTGGCCATTACTAACTCTTAAGTGCTTGACTTTGCAACCTTAAGAATGTGTTTTTGAATATGGTTTGTGTGTGTGTAATATATGTAAATATATACGAATGATATAACTAGACGATAATGTATCCTCTCATACCATAATGACCTCTCCATTACTGACTAGAATGGGATGGTTACCTCCTATATCTTACATTCGATACTCTTTGTTGTTGTTGTTTGTTGTTTGTTGTTGCTGCAAATGCACATATTCATATTCAATTTATGATCCAGTATAACCCTCAGATCCTTTTCAGTGGACTACCACCTAGCCAGTTATTCCCCATTTTGTAGTTAACGCATTTAATTTTTCTTTCCCAAGTGTACTACTTTGCACTTGTCTTTACTGAATTTCACTGAAGTTCATCTTGTTGATTTCGACCAATTCTCCAGCTTATCAGGGTCGTTTTGAATTCTAATTCTGCCCTTCAATGTGCCTTCCACTCCTCCCAGCCTGGTGTCATCTGCAAATTTTATAAGTGTACCCATAATCAAGTCATTAATGAAAGTACTAAATAGTACTGGACCCAAGACTGATCCCTGCAGGACCCCCCTAGATACATTGTCCTCCCAGTTGACATTGGTAATGTGAGTATTGTCTTTCAACCATTTGTGCACCCATCTTTCATAATTGCATCTAGACCACATTTCCTTAGGTAGCTTATGAGAATGTCATGTTGGACTGTGTCTAAAGCCTTGCTAAAATCAAGTTATATTGTGTCTACTGCTTCCCCCATCCACTGGTCCAGTAAACCTGACAAAGAAGGAAATTGGTTTGGTTTGGTATGATTTGTTCTTGACATACCCATGCTTGCTATTCCTTATAACCTTATTATCTTCTAGGTGCTCATAAATTGATTAATCATTTGTACTGGTATTTTTCCAAGTCTTTAAGTTAAACTGACTGGTCTACAAGTCCTGGGGTCACCTTTGTTCCCTGTTTTGCCTTTTTTCAGTTCTCTTGGGACTCACCCAACCTCGATGAGTTCTTGAAGATAATTTCTAACGGGTCTGAGATTGCTTCAGCTGGTCCCTTAAGTATCCTACGATGAATTTCATTAGGCCCTGCCAACTTGAGTACATGTAGCTTATCTAAATATTCTTTAACCTATTATTTCCCGGTTTTGGTTTATGTTCTTTTCCCCCTTGTTGTTAATATTAAATGGAGTTGAGTATCATCGCTATTATTAACCTTTTTAGTATATAGAAAACACAGTGGGATATTATAGCAAATAACATGACAGTGAATTCATCAAGAGGGACATCTTCAATATCTGTAAAACCAGATAAGCAGATATTAAGCTAAAATAAAATAATTATTTATCTTTGTCAGTCCATATGGTTGCTTTTGTAGTGTCCTTTTGGGAACCACTACTCTTTTCTGAGATTTCTTTATATCGTGCAATATTTCTATGACCCTTGTGTATCCAAGGGTGTCTAGCTCAGGGGTGGGCAAATTTTTTAGGCCAAGGGCCACATCTGGGTGGGGAAATTGTATACAGGGCTGGGGCAGGGGGTTGGGGTGCGTGAGAGAGTGCATGGTGTGGGAGGGGGCGTGGTGTGCAGGAAGGGGCTCAGGGCAAGGAATTGGGGCAGAGGAGGGGTGCAGTGTGTACGAGGGGGCTCAGGGCAGGGGGTTGGGGTACAGGAGGTTGGGGTGCATAGGGGTGCAGCGTGCAGCTGGAGGCTCAGGGCAGGTGGTTGAGGTGCAGGAGGTCTGTGTGGTATACAAGAGGGCTCAAGGCTGGGAGTTGGGGTGCAGGAGGGTTGTGAGGTGCACACAGGGGTTCAGGGGTGGGAGTTGGGGGGCAGGTTCAGGCTCCAGCCTGGCGCCGCTTACCTAAAGTGGCTCTGGGGTGGCAGTGGTGTGCACCGGGGCCAGGGCAGGCTCCCTGCATGCCGGCCCCGGCCCCGCACTGTTCCAGGAAGCACTGCGGCCCCTGGGGCAAGGGAGCGGACGGCTCCACTTGCGCTGCCCTTGCCGCGCCTCCAGGTACCTCCCCCAAAGCTCCCATTGGCCGCGGTTTCCCGTTCCAGGCCAATGGGAGCTGCAGGGGGCAATGCATGGAGCCCTCTGTCCCCCCGCCCGAGGGCTGCAGGGATGTGGTGCCCTAGTTTGCCCACCCCTGATCTAGCTGAAGCCTATTAAAGCAAAATTAACTATGTGTTTCTGACAAGTGATTGCCTTTTACTGAAAAGCGTAAGAATATGAAAAGGTGGTTATTTGGTAAGTTAGTACCTGTGACCTTTATAGATTAGTTCTAAAATCTCAGTCCAAATTGTGTGTGTGTGTGTGTGTCTTTCGTGTATATACATGTTTATATTGTCTCTCTCTCTCTCTCTCTCTTTTTCCCCCAGGGTGGGTTTGATTTAAATCACTAGTCAGGAAGACTTGATTTAATCATGGATTTCTACACAAAAGTGCATTCTTTTTGGTTGTTTTAACCTTAATACATATTCTTCACAACTCAGAGATAGATGTAGGTTTCATTTTTAGAAGATACACACTTTACATGTTTAAAGGGATTTATTTTGAAAACTTTTCAAATTAGTTTTACAGCTATATCAGAAAATGAATGATTGTTTGATTATTTCATTTACCAATGGTAATTGAAGCAGAAATTTATAAAGTCATTGAGAGGTGAACTATCTTCAGTTCAACAGATTAATCATTAATATTTGGAGGATTTTCTTGCCATGCTGTATTAGGAAGACATTTAAATTGTTTTATTTAACTAAAACAACAACATTATGTATCCTGGATTTTTTCCTTCAACAGCAAAAGTAATATTTTAACAAAACAAGCATATGAATTTTTGAATTTAGTTAAACAGTCAAGTTTTTTAAAATCAGGTTTGTTTTTGGTTCGTCTATATATTATTTATTTATTCATTCATTTAAAAACATTTTTGTTGTTAACAAGCATGTTATCTCTGGAGACATAAACCCACAGTTTGAGAACTGCAAAACTAAGTATCTTCTAGACTGAGCAGTGATTCCATTGGGTAGATAGAAAAATTAACCTAAATAATCTATACAGAAGCCCTGGAACCCCATAAGATTGGGTCCTTAATCCATGAACTATTGGAACTCGTTTACAAAACTTTTCTTAAACATTACATGAATATATTGTCTCATACTATAGAATTAAAATTTATAATCCCTATTCTATGATGAGATGTCTTTGAGCTATAATGTATCCTAATTAAAACTATCTTTAGATAGATTTTTTTCCTCAAAAAGCATTTCATCAAAAAAATCTGATTTAAATTAAAAAAAATCATTTTTTTAAAAATCATTGATTTTTATCCACCCTGCTTTCCCTGCCCCTCCCTTCCCCAGTGTGAATGTGGAGAACTATGGGCCTTTTCCCTCCTTGTCCAACCTCAACCTATTCTTCCAGCTTGGACTAGAGCTGTTAAGTCTAAATTCGCTAAGTAGCATAAATGAGCACAATTCCATTGACTTGAACGGAGTTGCATCTGTTTATGTCAGTGGTAAATTTGACTTATTCATAGGCTTGTCTGTGGAACCCTTACTTACATGAGTAGTTCCATTGATTTAAGGGGGACAATTTGCATGAATAAGTGCTTACTAGTGAAGTCCAGGATCCTGGCCCTCTGCATATTTTCTTGTGGTGTGAAGTACCGTTGAAATAGCTCTTCAGTCATTCTTTTGATGGCTGCACTTTTTGACGAGGTTGCTGCCCTTTTTCAAATTATAGGCCATTGGTTGAAACGGATTTCTTTATTGAGGGATCTTTCTCATTTTTTCAGGAACCAAATATAAACATGATGTTATCCACTTTTAGGTTACATCTCTAGTGACGATAACTCTTTGGACAATTTAAAAATGAATAATGTTATCACTATTTAATCTGCAATTATGGTGTGTTGAGTCCTTTCATATCTCAGCAATACCACCTTTATTTTATTCTGACTATTAAATTACTTTAAGTATTTTGAGATCTCTTCTCAAAACAATCTTCTGAAATGAATAATTAAAAAAATTACAAATAGAAGGTGTGATAGGTTCCCCTTGAGATGTCACTTGGAACTGGGGTACCATTGAGCCCTCCTGATCCACTAGCCTGGATTCCCTTTCACACTGTGGTGTTGTGGTAAGTTGCCAAGCTCTCCAAACTTGCTCTTTCACCAGCCTACACACAGATAGGGACACACCTAGCTGCAGCTTCACGCAGATGCTGCTATCAGCTTTGCATGGGAAGGCTCCGCTAAGGCATCTCCCAGTTGCTAAAACATGCACCCCCCTCTGGAGTGTAAACCCAAAAGTATACGGTCTTGCACTGCACAGGGAACTGTACAGCATAAGCTCATAAAATTTGCCCCCTCCCTCAATGTGGAGAGAGACATGCAACAGTTTTCTACCCTAAGTTATAATTTCCACACACTGGTTTTAGTCAAAACAAAAGCAAATTTATTAACTACAAAAGGATATATGTTAAGTTGTTATATGTGATAGAAAACAGATCAAAAGCAGATTACCTTAGTAAATAAATAAAATCACAAACTTAGTTTAACACACTAGATAGATAAGATATGAATTAGCAAATTTCTCACCCTGAGTGATAAACAGGCTGGCAGATTCTTAAGGCACAAGCTGCCTTGGCTCTGCAGCTTGGGTTTTCCAGGGTTTCATACACAGGCTAAGATTCCCTCTAGCTTGAGACCATCATTTCCCACAGTTCAATCCTTGCTTCTCAGGTGTTTCCAGGTGTGGTGGTGTAAGGAAAGTGAGGTACCCTCATGATGTCATTGTCCCCCTTGTTTATCTTCTTCCCACTTTCTGGAGAGCTCTTTTGCTCTGACCTGGGTCAAACAGTTTCCATTGTGTAGTGCTCTTTCTGAGAGATTTCTATTGTACACAATTCCTGGTAATCCTTGTGCTTGTGTGCATTTCCTCAATAAACCATTAACATCGTTTGGCCTTTTTTGCTGTTGTTCTTGAAAGGCTGCTTGTGGGCGTTTTTAACCTCACAACATATTTCAGTAACATTCATAGCCAAACTTCATAACTTCACATACAGTGGTAGTACATACAATCCAAGGAGATATTACTGTCTAGCAGATTAAGACTTTTAGAACGATACCTCACCAAGCATACTTTGTACAAAACATATCCTAAATACACAATAGTGATGAATATTGGGGTGCCAGGATGTTACAGAAGGAAATCACAGATTAAGTTAACATGTGTCATGCCACTAGAAGATATTGATTAGATTGTCCAACTAATTTACCCTACAAATTAGTTTTATCGTGGCTTATGTATGGTGTTTATAGTAAAATAAAACTTTCCCTATTCAAAATTTTCTTTAGTTAGATGGTAGCTAGTACCAATTGAAATCCAGTGCTGCTGTAAATAACAGGCTATCCTCCCTATGAGGCTGTTTGTTCTGCTGTTCAGATCAAGTTTATAATCATCTGTTTTGCTCTTACTAAAAGTCTTCCAGGTTTATGAGGAATTATAACTCTGTCCTGGTTGTGTATGCCTTTGTATCACCTCAGAACAGTACTATCATTTTTGGTGAGGCACAGGAAATGAGGAAAATCATACCTGAAACTGAAATTGAAAATACAAGCTATTCCATTGGGGGAACATTTTACACAAAACTATAGGAGGCGTTATTGCTCTGTTACCATAAATTCTAATCAACCATCATATGAGAGAAGGTCATAGTTTAACAAAATGTGATTTATGTATTGCTAGGTAAGTGTTAGTGGGTCTACATGTGTGTATATGTGCGAGTGTGTGAATCTTACTTAAAAGCAAGTATTTTTCTTGGCTGACCTTTCTTTTTTCTGTATAAAAATGCCACTGGAAAAATGAGAAATTGCTATTAATCTGCTTGGCTCATCTCTCCCTGAATTTCCATCTCTTGAACTGTTTGTTTTCTTTGTAATCAAATACTTCAGAATTTTTGCTTACATGGATAAATGTGAGTTGTTAAATTTAGGTTAGTAGACTAAAGATGCATTATTGGGTTTAGTGCTGTGCTTCAAATGATTAGGATTTAAATCACTGCATTTTTGGTTGGGTAGAAATTTTCTTGAATCTCATTTATGCAGACTGAATTTAGAGGGCCGGTCTTTATTTTTCTCCCCCCCCTCCCCCCCCAATTTACTTTTTGCTTTGTTCAAGCAAAAGAGTGGGAGGAAAAATACAAAATAAATAGATAACAATCATAATAATGCCTTGCTTTTAAAGTTTTTCAACAAGTATTTCTCTCAGCAATCAGAACTATAAGACTTTTCATCTTCGAAGTAGTTACAAACTTTTAATTCCCACAATATCTGGTTGAGAAAGCTAAGTAAATATTATCCCCCACCTTATAAATGGGAAACTGAGGCATATCAGTTAAGTGGCTTGCTTAATGTCTTGGAAGTTTGTGGATCCAAGTCCTGTGCTGAGACAGGTAAACCATATTTTTTATGGAAGTCAATCTGTCTTGTTTTTTTAACATGTAAGATGACTGAAAGGTCTTAAGCTTCAATGTGTTGGACTTTTTTGCAGTTACTAATTGTTAAGCAATTTGTTTAAAATATAATTTGTTATTGACTGAAGGCCTGATCAAAGTCACTGGAAAGATTCACATTGACTTCAGTCATGAATAGAACGAAAATATGTGGAATCATTAAAAACAGTATAGGCCAGGGGTTGGCAACCTTTCAGAAGTGGTGTGCTGAGTCTTCATTTATTCACTCTAATTTAAAGTTTCTCATGCTAGTAATATATTTTAACGTTTTTAGAAGGTCTCTTTCTATAAGTCTATATTATATAACTAAGCTGTTATATGTAAAGTAAATAAGATTTTTTAAATGTTTAAGAAGCTTCATTTAAAAATAACTTAAAATGCAGAGCCCCTTGGGCCGGTGGCCAGGACCCAGGCAGTGCGAGTGCCACTGAAAATCAGCTTGCACGCCGCCTTCGGCACACGTGCTATAGGTTGCCTACACCGGTATAGGCTTTGCTTGATACGTTGGAGACAGAATACACAGGAACCAAAAAAAGACCCGAAACCTCAATTGCAGGACAGATATCCTTGCTGGACAAAGTAAGGATACCCTTGTTCAAACTTATTGTCCAGATGTGAATGTTGGAACTCTAGCCATTTATGATATACTGTTGCTGTATTGTTAGGAGGTAGCTCTGTGTGACACAAGTATGCAGTTACCAACAAAGTTATAAGGTGCTAGCCATCAATTCTGTGTATTGAAGAATGGTGAACATCCCAATTTTTTATTTATAAATAATGTTAATCAAGTCTATAATCCTAGTATTTTAATTAACAAAACAATGATAGCAAAGAGACCAGCTCTATAGGCTTGAAGAGTTGGTATTGATAAGTACTGCATTTTGTTAAAATTCCATACACAGGCTTTGTTCTGAAATGTAAGAATAAATCAGTTATATGGTATGTGGGTAAAGTATGTTGTGTTTCAGTATTCCTGACTAGCAAACTACAAAAACAATTCAACAAGTTTATTTCTGGCAGTCTTTGGAAACTGGCATGTTTTTCTAAAGTTATTTTTCCAAGTCTGTTTTCCACTATTCCCACAGGGAATAGATTAATAGGGGAAAATATGCATTGCCCTCCAAATGGCTTCAATTTTACTATCTCCATGAAGCAACGCTTACTGCTGATGTGGCAATTTGTGCATATTGCCCATTATGCCTTACACTGTGATTTACTGACTTTGACTGGGTTTGTTTGTTCGCTTTAAACAGGTTGTCTCCTGGTTCCGATGTCTACGTCACAGTTTCATCCATTGCCTTAGCAAGATCACAGCAGTGTCGTAGCTCCCCCAGCAATCTGTTGTCCTCGAGTGAGACTGGCTCTGGTGGGGGAACCTACAGACAAAAATCTATGCCAGAAGGGTAGGCACCAGGTTTTTTTTTTTTTTAGGTGCTGTTTGGTTGAGGTTTCTCTCTTCCATTTGGTGGCTAGACTTATAAAATATGTGAGCTGTGCTTACTCTGCTGCTTTACAAACTATTCTTTACATGCAGTTACTAAAACAGTTTTTCTTTCCTTGCCTCACTTTTGGAAAAAAAGAGTGAGGTTGAAGAGTCCTCTCACTTTTTCTCTCTGACAATGCTCAGGCTAACATCTGCAGAGACCTTGAAGTATTTGAGTCTTCATTAAATGCATCGGTTTCATATTGCAATCTTCTTCACTTCACAGCTTTTGCTTCTTAAATGATATCAATAGTGCATAATACTCAAACTGAGTTCTTAGCCTTTTGACTTTGCAGCCTGCACTGCTTTTTTGAAGCAAGAAAGTGATACATTCATCTAAGACTTGGATAGTTTAGACATAAGGGTATTAAGTGACTTATAGCGACTGTTCAAAATAGCGTTTATTTCACATATTAAAAGTGTCTCTGATTTCAGCCTGTCTCCTCCAGCTTTATTGATATCATGAAGCTCCTTAGAGTGATCCGCTATTCACATTTGGGGGAAACTCATGGAGGAAGAAATTAAATATGTATCATTTTCAGAGAACATTGAAAAGGAAAAATGAATCAAACATTTTTAAGTAGAGAAAGAAGAATAATTGGCAATGATAGAACTACATGCCTAAGAATATCCCTTACAGAGAAGAGGAAAGGAGAAAAACTGCTAATAGTTCATACAGAAGCATCTCTCTGGAGTCTCCTTAGATAGTTTGACGGTCAATGTGTAATCCTCTCCAGGTTGGTGCTTATAAAGTCGCAATAGTAATGTAAATTCCATTGTCTGAAACTACCTAGCTCAGTGGTCCCCAACCTTTTGAGCGCCGGACAATTAGCCACCAAGGACCGGGGCAGACAAGCATCCACCAAAATGCCTCTGAGAAGTTGCAACATCAAGAGGCATCGCCACTGAAGTAGCATCATCAAGAGACATCATCGCCGTAATGCTGCTGAAAATCAGCGGCATTTTGGTGGCAATGCCTCTTGATGACGCTGCTTTTCGGCAGCATTTCTGTGGATGCTTGTCCGCCGGCCAGTATGCTGGTGCACATAGATGCCCCGGCAGGCGCCATGGCGTTGGGGACCACTGACCTAGCTAGTATAACACCCTGTCCTATGCATGTTAGGGAAGTCTGCAGATAGGAGCATCTGTCCTGTGCAGCATGGAAGCATGTAGGTTTAGCAAGATGTCAAGTACGTTGAAGTGGTCTTGCTCCATTACAGATTAGGAAGTTTGCAGGAAAGATACCTTCCCCTGCAAATGTTAGGTGCTGTGCGCCTTCCCCTGTTGCAGAGCAGGTTCTCTCCCGCACACCAATACAAAGGCTCAGATTCAGAAAAGCATCCCTATTCAGGACAGATTAAGTACTGTTCTGAATAAGGATTGATTTATGCATGTGCCTAAGAGTTGTCTTAAGTGAATCATCCGAAAGTGCACAAAAGTCCTTTCTTAGCCATTTCACTGTACAAGTTATTCATGCACATACCTATAGTGGATCCTTCTTTGCTGAGTATTTTACAAGTTCAGAAAACAAAACCACACTTGCATACTAAATTAACTGTTTTAAAAGATTAATAAGTCTGTCAAATCAAACCGTGTTGTAGTGGAATAATGAAATGAACATGATAAGAAATGGTACTGATCCTCAAAACAGGCAATTTGTTTGGCAAATTTACCTTTCAGAGCACAATGACGTGGCTGTAGAAACTGTTTAGAAAAACTAGCAAGATTTTCTTTTTCTGATGGAGAAAAATACCGTGCCCCTCTCAGTCTCCTCCTCCATTGTTCTCATGCTCGTAAATGGCTGAACCATATTTGTTAAAGCTGTCCAAAATTTCACCTCCAGGTATAAAGACAAAGCATGAAAAATTTCAGCCTGAAAGATGAAAGTTTCAGAATACATGTAATTGAAAATAGAGGGTAGGATAGAAACTTTATCCAACAATATTTATGGTAACAGTAACTGGTGATCCTACTATATTATTGGTCCTGATCGTTCCCCATTAAAAACAATGGCAAAAGCCTCATTCACTTCAGCAGTATCCAGATGGGACTTGCTGTATATATTATAGATATGTGTTTCATGTACACTTCTGTTTGTATTGTATGGTTTTTATGTATATGTATGAATGTTAATAGAATGTAAAAAAGGAGTATAAAACAACGAATGAATGTTTTTCCTTTTCTGGCTGTATGAAATAAACTATTTTCCTGTGTTCCTTTGGGAATTAAAGATGCATTTCTGCTGTTTTCATGAGGTCTGTGACAACTTTTATAATGTAAGTGGCATAAAATATACCACTACAACCAGCACTAATTATTTCCTAGTTTAATTAGTAAGTTTTACATGGCCTAGTTAATAAAAATAAATAAATAACCACGTTTGTTGCATCTTAATTAATAGGGGAATGATTAGATTTTACCAAGATTAACAAACCGTATTTTCATAGATCTCGGATGTCCTCTTTGATAAAAATACACTATAAGTTAAGCAAAGCATGTTACATTGCACTTGATGATGAATATTGATATCAAAGATGTTAATTAGGAGAACATTATGTGAAGAATAAAATATTGAGCCACACAATATGATAAATGAGTTTTTAGATCTTGAACTTCTCTTTTAAATACTGATTCTAATTACTCCTTTTTTTATTTTTGGTAGCATGGACAGATACCCACTACCAGATGTTATCACTGTTTCAATAGTCATTCAGCTAATGTTTAGGGAAGTGATCAGCTTTTTTAAAAAAATATAAAAACCATACATCTCTAATATAATTTATTAATATAGTAATACTTGTGTAAAAGTCTTTTACTATGTTTAATTTAGACAATTCCCATTATCTCTTGGATTACGAGGTAGAATTCTATATATCCTTTAAAGTTTATGGGATGCCATTTTGCATTCAAGTGTACAGTTGCATGCCTGACTAAATATGTGATGGCACATTACTGGTTGGCAGGTTTCCATTTCAGTATTAGGGATCACCTGGGAAGCGTATGTTTGACAGGGTGGGATGTGTTTATTTTCATTTCAACTGTTATGTTTAGTAGTTGGAGCTGGGGAAATTCCATGATGTGAATTATTGTGAAGTGTGCAAAGCTTATCTGCTGTTGCTGTTCATCAGTTTTAATGGTTGTTTTGTGTGGTTTTATTTTTTTTATTTTAAATTCTGGATATGTTCATGAAATCCGTCAAGTAATGGTCTAACTATGACTAGAAGATCTGAATCTAATATTTAAACTGCAGTATTAAAATCATACAGCATGTTACATTTATAGATATTGATGGATAAAGGAGGATCCTGTGTATTCCACAATTGTTTAGCAGTGGAATTTGCCAGAATCCATCCTTTGCTTGTGTTTCAGAATCTAGGCTTTCATTTAAATAAAAAACGGTTTTAGTTCTCATGGCTGCAAATAGAACCCTACAAATATGTGCTGAGTGTAAAATTATTACCTTGTGTCTCCTTGAATCTGCAGACAACCTGAAACGATAGTTCAGAATGGGAGTTGCTCCAGTACCTCTCAGAACAGTATCCCTTTATTCATTTCAAAATATAATACAAATTTCAATTTCAAATTAACTGTTTCACAGCTGATCATTTTAACATCCCACAAACTTTAACTATCTTCCACATCTCACACCTTTCCAGATGCCAAAAGCCCCAACTGTCCACTCTTAACTGCCAAAATCATTTGCTTCTATGTTAGTTATGCACTTTCAGTACATTACTCTGCAGCATATTTGAAAATTAAAAATTTGGGGGCAGCATGAATAAATTTAATGTCATATTAAATAAGGGGCGGGGGAGATACTATAATAGTTATTTTTCATTTTCATATATAATTAAATCAAACGTCAATTTTTGTGTGTGATTTTCCTGAAGTTGTTACAAGAATCTCCAGTCTGCTCCACTGGAGTATGTTTGAATACACAGGGTCTTGCCCCAGAATTTAGGTCAAGGTTGCTATGGTGTATACAGGGCCTTGACTACAATTGAATTTAAGTGGGAAACATAGTCGCCTGTCTCTGTTCATTTTTAAGATCTCTTTACTCCTCTCCTCCCTATCTACATTCCTTGCAGGTACTGTGCAGATTAGTACCACATTCTAAATGCCTGGCCTTTATAAATGACCTCTTGTTTCTGTACCTTCTTGATATGCTTTTGAATTGCTTTTTGCTGTGGATTTCTGCTTGTCAGATACTTGCTTATTAAACAGACATATACAAGTATCACACCACAATTTGAATACATTGTATTCAATGTCTTAATGAATTTGATTGACAGATCCCCTCATGATATGACTTTAAATCAGGCCTGTGCTTTTTAGTCAGTCATGGTATGTCAACACTCCACTAAAACACCTGCAACTGGCCTGTCTCAGGGGGCTTAGACTGCGGAGCTATAAAATTGCAGTGTAGCTATTCCAGCTTGGGCTGGAGCCTGGTCTCTGGGAACCTGCAATGGGGGAGGGTCCCAGAGCACAGTCTCCAGCCTGAGTCCAAACATCTACAGTCCAGTTTTATAGCTTTTCAGCCTGCTCCCCATGAGTCTGAGCCAGTTGACATAGGCCAGCTTTGGGCGTTTATTGCAGTGTAGACATATCTTTAGGCACTTTTGAAAATCCCACCCGAAAATGTGTGTGGAAATTATTAAGGAAAAACAATGGCTTCAGATATTCATTTATCTCGGCCAAAGCTGATCCATTATCTCAAAGCCACAAGTTTGAAACTAACCCAAATCAGTCATTCACCCTAAATTACCCAGGTAATGGCTATTCCATGGCCCATGTGGAATGCATTGGTGCTTTCAGTCTAGTTAGTAATGGACAAATGCCCACATCCCCAAAATCACTGCTAGTGTTGGCACGTAGTAACATGCTGGTCAGTGCAGCAGATAAGCCAAGGATAAAATAGTCTATGAAGTCTGTAAAACCTCACAGCCCACTTTAATGGGGGGATAGCTCAGTGGTTTGAGCATTGGCCTGCTAAACCCAGAGTTTCAGTTCAATCCTTGAGGGGACCATTTAGGGAATCTGGGGCAAAAATCTGTCTGGGGATTGGCCCTGCTTTGAGCAGGGGGTTGGACTAGATGACCTCCTGAGGTCCCTTCCAACCCTAATATTCTATGACTGGCAGTGTAGGGAAATTCATGCAGTCACTCCCTATGTTATACTTGTGTGGCTAGATAGCACTTCATGGTCTAGGACTGTTGATCCAGCTACTTTTAAATACTTAATTTTTCAAAAGAGCCTAAGTGAGTTGGGGCCACAGTTCCACTGGCTTTCAGTAAAATTTGAAATCTTTAAATCACACTTTTAGTGAATGAAATCAGACTTAAAAAGCTCTGCTTTGATATGAAATTGGTGCTTGAATAAAAAAGAATTCTAATTTGGCCTTTGGAGGCATCATTAGCCCATTGGACTTCCTCATGACTGGTCATGTGACAAACCAATCAGGTATTGGACCAACTTCTGTTGGTGGAAGGTACAAGCTTTCAAGCTCAACAGAGATCTTCCTCAGCTCTGTGTACCTTCTACCCAACAGAACTTGGTGCAGTAAAAGCTATTACCTCCCCAACCTTGTCTCTCTCATATCCTGGGACCAACATGGCTACAGCAACACTGAAGACCAGTCATTGTTAAACAACCTTTTGCCCTCCCTAATTTTTCACTAATTTTTGGCTGAAGAATTCAAAATTTCATGTTGATGCCTACTGGGGTGGGAAATTGCAAAAAACAAATTCAACTTTTTCCTTGGTGCCTCTTGTTTGTTCTCTTGAAATAGTTCTCTCGAAACCAGTGCTTAATTTGTAATGAAAAAAGATGCTGGGGCTCAAGCAGTTTTTTTACATTCATAACTGATGCAGCAAGCCTGGAGGTGCTGGGGCTATAAACTGCCAAGCCTAGAGGTGCTGGGGCTATAAACTGCCAAGCCTAAAGGTGCCGGGGCTTAGCCTTGGCAAGGCCTGGCAAAAGTAAGCAGTGCTCAAAACTCAATGATAGTCAACTGAAAAAAGTGAACCTACTGTTTACATTAGTAAAAACAACTAACACTTCCAGAATGCATCTTGCAACAAAATAATTTAGCATATTTTAAGAACAGAAAAAGTTCATCTGACTTAACATGCTGACTGGTGATTTAGTACACAGTTAGGACCAATTTTTGGTTAAATAATTAGTTTTTTTAACTGATACCAGGGGTTCTTGAACAGAGGTGCTCAGTAAATTAATGGTTTAATATATATACTTTGTATTTTATAAATAAGAGGTGGTAAGTGACCCCCAACAACTGAAAGGAAAAGCATTATAAATCCCACAAGAAGCTGTTTCTGGATTTCTGGGTCAAGTTACCCGATGTAATAACCGTTTTTCTGTAAGTGCTATTCTTCTACATGGGATTTAAGCATAATTAAAACTGTTGTCTACCTTTGTTTTGGGGACACTACAACAGGTTCGGAATGAGTCGTAGATCCCCTGCCTCCATTGACAGGCAGAACACGCAGACAGATACTGGTAGCAGCGGCAAATCCACACCAAACTGGCAGAGGAGTGAGGATAGTATTGCTGACCAGATGGGTAGGTAACTTCTGCAGTAAGCAAAAGGTGTTCACCACAAGGTGACTTTGGCAATATATTTCTCCATGCACTGGGAGAAGCTTCTAAAGCACTGTATTTACTCTTTGTGAATGTTACTCTTATTAATCAGAATGAATGATTAGATCTTAGATATACTTCAGTCTGTGTCTTTTGAGACCTCTGAGTATCACCTGAGGAAGAACTGCAGTTATTGTGAGGCTAAACCTTTCATAATTCTCCCACTCTCTGGAACACCATGTCCTTAAGAACTGGTTGGATAGACACACTTATTAGTTTGTCTTGCTGTTGAATACTTGTTTGACCACACCTACTCTCCCCAGTGTTTCAGCTTAGTTTAATTTTCACTTAGTTTATCTTCAGTGTTCGTGATTTTTCCCTTTCAAATGGTGCTATATAAATGCAAATTGTTTGATCATTGAAGCTATAAAAATCTCATGTAGACAAGGCCAAATATATGCTGTTTCTTCTTCAAGTCATTGCAGAACTGTATTCCACTGAGGTGTGCATGCACCCAACGCACCGAAGTCAGAGAATTTTGCTTAGCAGTCCCTGTTGGGACAGCACTTGCACCCTGTGGCCCGCAGCCTCTTCCATACCTATATCAGGATGAGAATACTCTGACACCGCCCCCCCCCCCCCCAAGTTCCTTTTCACTGCCCGCAGCTTGAGTTGGAGCTCCCGTGTGGATTTTACCTCTTGGTTTCTAACAACGGTGTGATTGTCTGTAAATTGTTATACTCTTGTAGTCAGTTTAGGAATTAGTTCTGTTTATAGTGTTATATGGTACTATGCCTTCACCAGGATTTAAGCTCCATCCTTTTTGTGGGGTGGCATTTCCAAATAACAATCCCCATACATGTTGTTTGTTGTATTTTAGGAGAGAGAGAGAATAAAGAGTGCTCCATTTGCCATTCCTTTAAGAAAAGCACTCAAGTTGTCTTGCGCTTGTGTTTAAAATGGCACCTCATAGAACAAGCCATGAATCCAGATTTGGCCCTCTGCAGATCACCAGGGCCATCAGTATTCAGAGCTGGTGTGGACCTTGGATAGGCCACCAGATTCAGACCCTTGTCAGAGAAAAAAGGACCAGTCCCCTTCATCTGCTCCCCCAAGGAAAAGAACTCATAAAACTAATCAGAGCCACTTCCAGGCTCAAAGAGACTCTTCCTCCTCTTCTAAGAGGAGTGTGGCACGCTGCCATGTCTCAGTGAAGAGGGCTTCTTGGCTGCAGAACTCAGGCATTGCTCTGTACATAAAACCAGACCACAGAAGAAATACTATTTGATGGACAGTCTTTGTTTTCTGAAAAGACACTTGAGAAGTTACATTTGTTTATGAACTTCAGGCTATGTTACAGTTTCTCTCAAGATATCCTCAAGCTGAAGGTGGACCATGCCAAACTGATTCTCATTGCACCAGGCTGTCCAAGACAGTGTTCGTTTTTTGACCTCTGTCTGTCTGTCCAGACGCCCAGATCCTGTGTTTATCGTCCCACCCACACCTCGAAGAACAAGTTACACTGCAGGTCAATAACCGGATTTTCATGGAGTACAGTCAAAACCATTGAGTGGTATAGAAATAATATGACAGATGATATTGCTGTTTAGGACTAGACAATAGATTCTTTTAAAAATATCTGTTTGTTTATAGATGGTTTGATGAGAAATACTTGGGGTACTTATACAAGATGTGCTTGAAGTTCAAAGGGGAAATAAATGTGTATAGTTAAGTGATCACTGTAACTTGTCTGTTCTGCCTTGCTTACAGCACAGCTAAACAGGGATGGACCAAGCTTTCTAATTTATTGTCCTCTGGCCATGTGAACAAAAAGACATTCATTTTCATGGTATGCCAGCACCTGGTTTAATATCCTGGCCCCATCCTCTTGGATACTTGCGGCACAATCCTCACCTGGTGTAAATATTCATGGCTTCATTGACCTCAGTGGAGTTGTACTGATTTACTACGGGTGAGGACTTGGCACTTGGTTGTTCACATGCGGTTTGTATACTATACGTTCTGTATTTTGAAATAAATTTATAACTGAATGTCCAAAGGTTTTGGTTAATGACAGCAGTGGGGAAAAATCAAACTGTAACATCAGATTTCAAGTTTTCTTAATTTGTCTCACATGCCTCTACAGTGCATATACTGTGTAAGTGCAATGTTGCTTGCTGTATTGCAGAACCCACATGCCATCTCCCAGCTGTATCAAAAGTACTGCCATCCTTCAGAGACAGCCCCAGTGGAAGACTGATGAGGCAGGATCCTGTTGTTCACTTGTCTCCAAATAAGCAGGGTCATGTAAGTTAACTTATTAAAAATTATTTTTAAATGTTTGACTCTGTTTCTGCCCAAAAGGCCTGGGTGCCCTTCAAAGGCAAAGTATCTTTCAAAAACATAATGATGAAATCAGCAAAAAACCATACTTCTCTGTTAGAATATAGAGGAATCAGCAAAGCAGATCTGTTGCCTTTTCAGTATTCCAGAAGCTAAGCACGGCTTTAATAGCAAATTTCTGAACAGGAACATTTTACTGCCAGTTGAACAGCAGGTTTTTGGTCTGGTACCTGGTGATAAGCAGAGGATTTGTGGGAACTTTGTTCCCAAAGGAAGTATCCTTTGTAAATCCTGCTAGCTAGTCCCAGGCCACAGATAAATACAAGATTTGGGAAACTTACCAAAAATGCTTCATATGGCAATGTTTAGAAGTTTGGCGCAGCAATCGATACACATACGTTGAAATATAAATAGCACATCTCTTGCCTCTACACTTGTTTTTGTTTTCATTTTCCTTTCTTTATCAAGTCTCTCTCATTTATTTCCTTTAAATGTGATCACAACTTCTTCCCTAGTTGGAAAGGTTCTTCCATAATAGCTGCTGGAGTCCTGCCTGAAGGAGTTTTTCTTACCTTTATACATATGTTCAATCGCTGGATAGAAAACTATATCCTTCTGACCCTGTAGAACTGGGTAGGAACACCCTTTGGAGCTTGTCAGACATGCATCTGTTTGAAGTGTGCAGCATTCCCAGCCTCTGCCAGCCCTGAAAGGGAAGATCCAGATTAGAAATCAGATTTGAGTCCCCTGCAATGGAAAGCCAAGTGCTGTTACAAAGGCACCCTTAAACTTTTCACAAGTGTGAAACATGATTACAGTAATAGTCGCAACCTTTAAAACTACAAATTCCATTAGAACCAAAAGAATCTTTCTAACTGGTGAAGCTTTTTATGTGAATCCACAATATCAAGCCACTTATTGTGTGTGTGTGTGTGTGTGTGTGTGTGTGTGTGTGTGTGTGTGTGTAAATTTCCTTATTATATAGTTATCTAAACTAAATTGCTTGATAATGCTGAAATGATCAACTATGTTGACGTATGCACAAATAACATTCCCATACAGATATTTGTTTACGATTTGCTGTTGCTGACCAGCACTCTGTTTTGGACATAGTTGGCACTTCTGCTACTGGTGTGCTGCAAAATTCTTTTATTACCAGCTAGTAAAAACACTCCTTTATAAAAGCGATGATGGCCTGTCTTCTTGCGCTCAGCAGTATGAACCAGTTTTTGCATTTTTATACATTTGGTCTTAATATTAACACATCTGAACAGATGTCAAGATAGGAGATGGGAAATGACTTGTATGTAATAAATAAGGCCAAAGAGAAATATAGGACTGGAAAAATTGAACTAAACTGAACTTGAGGTCCCTTTGTCCTACTTTTCTATGATAAATTGATACTTGCATTGTTGTAATTTAATGTTTGCTTTGCTGTTGTTTATTCTTGTAGATTGATGGATAGTAGGAAGAGAAACAGCCTTACTGAAGACTAAAATAGTTGAAACTGAAGATATTTAGGAATTAGAATCAATTTAATGACTGTTACTCCACATTTTGTATGAATTCTTACTCTAGGACATCAACAGATTGGAGAGAGAGTGAGATTCCTGATACTGTGTGGATCCATGCTTATTTCTCCATCCTCCACAAAATTCTATATATATTTCATAGCCCCTTGGCCTAGAGCCTGAGCTGTGCATGGTACAATGGGCTCCATGGAGAGAGGAGGGGTTTGGGAGGGAGGGAGGGAGGGAAGGAAGGAAGAAGTAATAAAGGTGGCTTTAAACAACCTTTTCACCCCTTCCCCTATCTTCTGACCATCTAACCACCAAATATGTCTCTTGCATAAAGTATAACAGCTTCAGACTTGATTATATGGATGAGCAGAACATCCAGAATTGCATTTGATAGGAATTAAAAACAAGAAATTCAGAAGGGATATAATCCCTCATGCTTCAGGGCATTAGTCAACCACTAACTGATGATGGGAGATAGGAAGAAATTTCCTTTATAATCAAATTGTTTCACAAATGCCCACAGTGAAGTTTAAAGCATTCATTTAAAGCATCTGGCGCTGGCTGCTGTCAGAGGATAGTGAACTAAATGAACTCTGGTCTGGTCACTCCTCTGTTCCTCCTTTTGCTCACTGCACTGAAACCTCTTTTCTTTTAACTCTGCCTTTTGAAGGTGATACTTTCAAAACCAAATAATACATTTCAGTGTTTATTTGCAAAGGAGATTGCTGCTGAGGAAGCAGTGAGCTTCCTAGTAAAGGAAGTAGTCAGAGATGCCCCTTCTGTCCTTTCTCAAACCTTTGGGTAAGTAATCAGATTACTAAAATAACACACGCTTCAGCTGTGGATTGATGGGTTCTCATGTCCTAAACCAACTTAAAATGAGCATCTGTGCTATTTTTAATTATAAGCACTTTGAAGAATTGGGCACTTCTCTACTGTTATGCAGGTGCGATTGAATATCACAAGTTTAAACGTGAATGGTCAGTTTTTCTTGTGAGTGGGCTTCGTACAGGTGACTGAATTTTAAAGTAAACAGTGCAAAAATATTGTGGGGTAAATTAGATGTTTTCTGATAAATTAAGGCATGACCGCCCAAGGTCATACTAAGCTTTTAAAATGGGTATTAAATTGGTGGCCTGAGTTATGTCTCTGAATTTTAGACTTTGAGTCCCCACCAGACGTGTAAAAGTAGAGCTCCCATACTGCAGTTGTGCCTTCTTTGTCTTGTTTTCGTCATGATCATTCTGAATTAAAGCCATGAACATTTTTTTGTAGTCTGACAGCCACTACTCCAGCCACTCCAGTAGCAATACTCTCTCCAGCAATGCCTCCAGTGTCCATAGTGATGAGAAATGGTATGACAGTGGCGATCGCACTGAGTCAGAGCTGAACAGCTACAACTACCTTCAAGGGACTTCAGCTGATAGTGGCATAGATACCACCTCATATGGCCCCAGCCATGGCAGCACAGCTTCTCTGGGAACCTCAGCAACGTCTCCTCGATCAGGGCTTACAAAGGAGAAAGTGACACCACTGTGGCATAGTTCCAGTGAAGTAGTCTCCATCACAGACAGGACTTTAGAAAAAGAAAGCCATGTTGTAGATCGGAAGACGGAGTCTTCACTAAGCCTGGATATTCACACCAAGAGTCAACCAGCCTCCAATCCTTTAACAAGAGAAAACAGTGCTTATAGTCTTAGTGATGCTGTTTCCCACGCAAGGTAATTTTCTCTCAAGTCATGACTGATGCCCCTTCCACCTTCACTTTCTCTCTCTTTAAGATGAGAAGTGACTGTTAAGGGAAAATTGTGTGCCTATTTTGGCTAACCTAGAGGTTTGAAAGAGTCCACTGCATAAGGTGTTTGACAGTGGACACTGCATATGGTATTTGTATCTCCCACTGATGGGTCTAGTCAGTCTAAGGAGTGTGTGAATATTTGTGATAGCAGGAACATGCTCCACTCTACCACTGTTACACATGATGTAAGATTTTAGTATGATAGGTGTATTATAGGCAACATCGTGCAAGCATTGCTTTTCAAATCATTGTCAACAAGGGGATAAATAAATTTAACGATACCCATTTGATTTTGGAATTTTTGTTTCTTTTTTTCAAGTGGTGGTTTCATACAGGAAAATATAGGTGTACATTTGCTTCCTCTCTCCATGCCCCCCAGTGTTTTTGTTTAGATACTTGGGAGGTAGTGCCATCTAACACATACAGTAAAGGACAAGGAAATGAGGAGACCTGGAGTCTAGTACCCACTCTGCTACTGACTGTGTGTGTGACATAGGACAGTCACTTTACCTTTTTCTTTCAGTTTCTCCATTTGTAAAACGAAGATAATGAACATCTTTGTAAAGTGCTTTGAGCTCCTTAGATGAAAGGCACTCATTCTACAAGTGAATCATAAAAATTAGAGGTGAAAAAAAATCAGATCTTCTAGCTTAATTCCCAAAATACTAAATATAATTATTTTTTAAATGTTATTAATCATTGTAAGAAGAAAAATGCATTTATGACATAGTACTAAGCAAAAAAAACAAATCTGCAAGGGAAAATGTTTGTCTTTTTTTTTCTTCTTCTTCTTCCTGGTTTTAGGCAGGCAGTTGCATTTATTGTTGTTTGTATTAATTTCTTTGTATTTTTAAGAGACAGATAAGATATCTAGTGGGCTGGAGGGTAGAAAATATGCTGCTAACAGTTCTTCAGTCTAACAGTTCTGTTAGAGGAGAAATGAGATGAGGCAAAGCTGGAGATGTACCATCCAGTTGAACAGCGTCTGATACTGTAACTGCAAGTTGGGTTTGTCACAGAGTCTGTAATGCAGTGAATGATCTCCTTGCACTCAGTGTCATGGTAATTTCAGTTCGGGATTTTGTTAATGGGGTTCCATCCTGTTCTGTCGTTGTTCTAGGGGCATTGTAGGCATTCAGTGCCTCTTTATGTAAGCATCTCTTTACACTGATTTTTTTTACCTGACATTTATAACTTTTATTTTATGACAATGCTGGAAAGTTGCCAGCAACATTTTTGTTCAGAAGTAGTTTTTCAGAAAGGAGGAAAAGGGCCATTAAGTACTAAACGCTACATTGTGAAGACATTCCTAATGATAAAAACATGTTTGGGCTGTAGAGGTTTTAGCATTTTCTCTTCCATGCAGCAAATAGTGTAAATAGAAAAGTAGAAATAAAAAAGTGGCAGAGAATGAAAAGAAAAAAGGAAACACATCAAACAAATATAAGGGGTATACAAACTGATACCAGCTGATTGCAGAGTTAGCCTGTCAAACCATCTCATTAATTCACTGTACTGTAGCAATACGTCTCCAGACATGACATTTTTCTATGATTCATTTTGTTTTACCCAATTCTCATTTCTCTAGTTACACTTAAATTGTTTGTTCCTGTAAATATTTTTTCAGAATGGCATTGAATTTTCTTGATAAACTACTCTGGTTTTATACAAAATATAAAAGTCTTGTTTTGCTTTATTTGAAAACAAATGGAAGTACAGTTCTTTACACAGAGAAATGATACAGCAATCTGTAGAACAGAACTGAGGCACCCTAATTTGGAAATATGGTATTATAGTACCTTGCAAAATTAATGCACAATATTTTGTCTATTAGCCATGGAGAAAAGACAGGCTGCCTTGTATTCCTTCTTTATTATTTGATAATTTTTGAACATTCAAAAATGTACGTAGTGCCTCAAAACAGTAAAAGAGCCTGCACTCTTGATTAGCTAAGACACTAAGTGAGGGTTACCAGCAGGTAGAGCAGGTAAGGAAGGAGAGAGGAAAGTAAAGAGTGACAATAAGAACATGCTGTTACTCAATAGGCATGTACACATTTTGATGGTTCCACGCACACCTTTTTTTTTAATTTATTTTTTTAGCCTCCCCTTCACTTCCTGTAGGCTTACCTTGTGCCTGCAGACCTAAAATACTTTTGGTATAATCTACAAAGGCAATCATTCCAAGCTGGAGGAAGAGGAACTTAGTTTGGTGACAAGATAAACAGAGTTGCAGAAAATAAAATAACTGCAAATTAGGGTGTTTGTGCCTTTAGAAGACAGGAACAGTAATTAGTCTGCAGATCATTTGACAGTGCATAAAAGAACTTGTACCTGAGAATTGGTGGCAAAATGTAAATTATAGTGATTAAATATTGCAGCAGTATTTCTGGCTGGGCTTTGTTTTCCTTCTCCACCCCCATTCCCAAAATCTCTATTGATGATTGTGCAGGTTTCTCATGGCATCCCAGCAGGACTGCATTAATGTAGAGCAGTAATTACACAGACTCATTATATCTGAACATCATTAACAGAAGACATATGCGCTGATAGTTTGAATTTCCTAAAATAAAAAAGGAAACCTATTAATTATGTCAAACTTTCATTTGCTCCCTAGCTGAATGGTCTCTGTGGTCTTCACTATCAAAACTAAAAACAAAATCCCTGATATTTCCATCCCAACGTGGGGATATTAAATTGCTTTTTAAAAAGTTGTATTTCATGATTGGACAATATTTTTATGTATATGTGTTGAATCTAGGATTATTTTATGGGTGTTGGAGGAAAAGATATTCTTTTATTCTTTCCTGTTACCACACTCAAGTTCAGTGTAAAAAAAAAAAAAAAAAAAAAAAAAAACCTTTTCTCAAGCCCGAGGGTTGTACTCCACTCCCTTCAGCGACAATCAAACTGTTCAGACTGCCAGCTCGAACAATGTGATTCCCCCACTTTCTTCCCAGGAATTGAATGCGCTGCCTCTACAGTGCTTCCAGCCCCTTCTGGCCCGTGTAGACTAGACTGTACCCAAACTTGTGTCCCAAGCCTTTACTTGTGCACTGTCCCACTGACTTCAGAGTGTTTGCACTGTGTTATTCAACAACTTGTAGATTGGGGGCTTTTAGTGCCTGTGTGTCAATAGCACATTATGCTGCCACCAAAGTACCAGTACCACCATAGAACCCTAGGATGTTCATGTTGTAATATTGAGCACCTCCAAAAATATTTAAAATTTGTATCTAAAGAAGGATAAGTGGGGAGCAGTGTAATATATAAACCAAGGGCAAAAAAAAAAAAATTGTTGTGAGCTAACTTTTCTGCCCTTCTACCACCCGCTGTTCCTTGCATATTTCATGTGTTCTTTGCTGCTTGGATCTTATTTCATGTGTTTACTATACCCACTTCTGTGAAACATCTTGATAACAATAGATATAAACAAACACATGAAATTTATTTGGAAATTTATTTACAAGCCCTTTTTTCCCCTCCTCATTGATACCACTCCCTCTGTAACTCTCCATTAACACTAAACATTCTGGAAAATAATGGGAATATTAATATTCCTACGCAAAAGGAAAAACCTCCAGTTCTCAGATGAACACTCCTTCTGAACTATAAAATATTTAAAAACAAAACCTCCCCATACAATTTTCTTTTAAAGTCCACATCCCAGCCAAGCACTTGATATTTTAACTTGATAATGGAGACGTCTCAGAGATGGACTGGTTTCCACAGTATGTGTAGGAGTTTCTCATTTCAAAAAAAAAAAGAAAAAGAGGCAAGCAACTTCTGAATTTCTTTCCTTACTTCTGCTCTGTTTCTTTAGCAGAAGTGATATTTGTGCAGGACATAAGTGGGCAAGATTTGTGACATACAATTTCAGGTGGACTGTACTTTGACCCGCTATGGGAAAACTGTTCCCAGTTTTTTTCAATCTGACTTTTACTGGCAGATAACTGGAAGAAATTATGATTGTCAGCTATGTTTTATGGCCTGAACAGATTTAAAAAGAAAGTTTTGAATGGGAGCACAACTGGAAATCAGGAAAACTGAATTTTTTCGCACTAATTTTTGACCTTGGCAAATCATTTGTTATCTCTGACTCAGTTTCATTATCTACTATAAAAAAAAAAAAAAGAACTATACCTTCTTTTGCAAAGGCCTTTGAGATTTACAATTGAAAAGTGATATATACTATCAAATATTCAGTATTATTATGAACTGTGTAGACAATAGGTTACCATAACTGATGCCTTAAATATCTTCTATAATTGTTTCAGTAACAAATGAGACAATGCACCTTCACATGACAGGATCACTGGAGAACTTGCTATCAGGCTAAAAATTTAGGGCTCATTCAACTACTAGATAATTCAACCATCCATTTAATCTTTATTTCACAGTCAGAAAATACCACTTTATACCAGAAACCTCATCTGTTTCAAATGTTAGAATTACTCACTCTCACACATACATACACACACCCCTTCCAGTGCTCCAGTTATGGAGAAGATAATGCACATAAGTAATGTAGAAAACTGTGTGCCAAAGTCCTTAAAATATCTGATGACATTCCAGGACCGAATCTATACCTGAAGTTTTGCTGTAATTACAAATGTCTCCACCTTTTTAAAGCATAACATAATATATAGTCTTCTTAAAATTTAATGTTCTGATTCCTTCCTAGACCACATCTAACTTTCATATCAACATATAAATGAAAACTAGTTTTATCCAGGACCCTCTCCCTATGATGGAAACCAGCTGGAATTAGGCACTCTGTATCTCCTCATTCTTTGCCTAGACAGATTATGTCAGGAATTAGAGATATAAAAATCCATTCAGTTTCAGTTAAGGCCCAGTCTGCTGGAGAGCAAATTAATTGCCTCGTCATTTTTCTTCTTTTTAATGAAACTGCTCTCACAGATTTGCTATTTACACAGAGTGACAGAAACAAGAAATTAACCTATTTAACCAACATTTTCCTTCTTTCCCAAATATTACTTGCTCCCATATGCAACTACCTTGAAATGACCAGGGAAAACTAGAATTAATTCAGCTTCATGGGGTCAAGGTCCAGTCCACTTGGAATGCTGTTTAGGGGGAATATGTATTAGCCAAATGATTTCTTCCTCTTGATTAAATGCGCCTGGAAAGAGGGTGCAAAAGAAAAAAGGACTTCTCCTACTGTGGTGAGCAATCCTATTTTTCCCCTTAAACTTTGAGAATTGAAAATTAGACTTTAAAATGCTAGGCACCCAAGCAACTGCAATGATCATAGCCTACATAACTCAGAAGAATGGTTCAGCTCTTGTAGAATCCTCAGGTCTTGGATCTCATAGATTCATAGACTCTAGGACTGGAAGGGACCTTGAGAGGTCATCGATTCCAGTCCCCTGCCTTCATGGCAGGACCAAATACTGTCTAGACCATCCCTGATAGACATTTATCTAACCTACTCTTAAATATCTCCAGAGATGGAGATTCCACAACCTCCCTAGGCATTTATTTCCAGTGTTTAACTACCCTGATCGGTTAGCCGAACTTTTTCCTAATTCCAACCTAATCTCCCTTGCTGCAAGTTTAAGGCCCATTGCTTTCTATGTTCTACATTGAGGCTAAGGTGAACAAGTTTTCCCCTTCTTTCCTTGATGACACCTTTAGATTACCTGAAAATGCTATCATGTCCCTCTCCAGTCTTCTCTTCCAAACTAAAATTAAACCCAGTCTTTTCAGCTTTCCTTCCATTAGGTCATTTCTCAAGGACCTTTAATCATTTCTTGTTCTCTTCTCTGGACCCTCCCAATTTCTCCTCATCTTTCTTTGAAATGCGATGCCCAGAAACTGGACACAACACTCCCAGTTGAGGCCTAACCACGCAGAAAGTTAGAGCGGAAAAGATGACTTCTCGTGTTCTTTGTTATATAACACACCTGTTAATACAACCCGGAATATGTTTTGCTTTTTTTTGCAACAGTACACACTGTTGGATCATATTTAGCTTCGGTTCCAATCTGACCCCTAGTTTCTTTCTGCCATACTTCCTTCCTAACAGTCTCCTTCCCATTCTGTATGTGTGCAACTGATGTTCCTTCCTAATTGAGCACTTTGCATTTGTCTTTATTGAACTTCATCCTGTTGTACTTCAGCCCATTTCTCCAATTTGGCCAGATCATTTTGAAGTTGACCCTGTCCTCCAAAGCAGTTGCAAATCCCTTCCAGTTTTGGTATCAGTCCGCAAACTTAATAAGCGTACTTTCTATGCCAACATCTAGTCGTTGATGAAGATATTTTTACAGAGCGGTTCCCAAAACAGACTCCTGCGAACCCCACTTGTATACCTTTCCAGCTTGGATTGGGAGCCATTAACAACTACTCACTGAGTTATGCCCACCCACCTTATAGATAGCCCCATCTAAATTGCTATTTTTTGCCTAGTTTATCGATAAGGATATTTCATGTGAGGACCGTATCAAAATGCCTTACTAAAGTCTAGGTAAACACAGTCATGCTTTCTCCCTTATCCACAAGGCTCGTTATCCTATCAAAGAAGCTATCAGATTGGTTGACATTGATTGTTGTTCTTTACCAAATCCATGCTGGCGTGGGATTCCCTATTCACCTTACCACCTCCAAGGGGTTTGCAGATGATTTCCTTTAATTACTTGCCCCCACTCCACAGAAGTTAAACTAACTGGTCTGTAGTTTCCTGGGTTGTTTTTATTTCCCTTTTTATAGATGGGCACTATTTGCCCTTTTCCAGTCTTCTGGAATCTCTCCCGTCTCCCATGACTTTCCAAAGATAATAGCTAGAGGCTCAGATACCTCCTCTATTAACTCCTTGAGTATTCTAGGATGCATTTCATCAGGCCCTGGTGACTTGCAGGCATCTAACTTTTCTAAGTGATTTTTAACTTGCTCTTTTTTTATTTTATCTTCTAAACCTACCCCTTCCCATAAGCATTCACTATGTTAGACATTCCTTCAGACTTCTCAGTGAAGACCGAAACAAAGAAGTCATTAAGCATCTCTGCCATTTCCAAGTTTCCTGTTACTGTTTCTCCCTCCTCACTGAGCAGTGGGCCTACCCTGTCCTTGGTCTTCCTCTTGCTTCTAATGTATTGATAAAAAGTCTTCTTGTTTCCCTTTATTCCCATAGCTAGTTTGAGCTCATTTTGTGCCTTTGCCTTTCTAATCTTGCCCCTGCATTCCTGTGTTGTTTGCCTATATTCATCCTTTGTAATCTGACCTAGTTTCCATTTTTTATATGACTCCTTTTTATTTTGTAGGTCATGCAAGATCTCGTGGTTAAGCCAAGGTGTCTTTTGCCACATTTTCTATCTTTCCTACCCATCGGAATAGCTTGCTTTTGGGCCCTTAATAGTGTCCCTTTGAAAACTGCCAACTCTCCTCAGTTGTTTTTCCCCTCAGTCTTGATTCCCATGGGACCTTACCTATCAGCTCTCTGAGCTTACAAAATCCGCCTTCCTGAAATCCATTGTCTCTATTTTGCTGTACTCCCTTCTACCCTTCCTTAGAATTGCAAACTCTATGATTTCATGATCACTTTCACCCAAGCTTCCTTCTACTTTCAAATTCTCAACGAGTTCCTCCCTATTTGTTAAAATCAAGTCTAGAACAGCTTCCCCCTAGTAGCTTTTTCAACCTTCTGAAATAAAAAGTTGTCTGCAATGCAGTCCAGGAACTTATTGGATAGTCTGTGCCCGCACGGTGTTATTTTCCCAACATATATCTGGATAGTTGAAGTCCCCCATCACCACCAAATCTTGGGCTTTGGATGATTTTGTTAGTTGTTTAAAAAAAGCCTCATCCACCTCTTCCACCTGGTTAGGTGGCCTGTAGTAGACTCCTAGCACGACATCACCCTTGTTTTTTACCCCTTTTATCCTAACCCAGAGACTCTCAACACTTCCGTCTCCTATGTCCATCTCCACCTCAGTCCAAGTGTGTACATTTTTAATATATAAGGCAACACCTCCTCCCTTTTCCCCTGTCTATCCTTCCTGAGCAAACTATACCCATCCACACCAACATTCCAATCATGTGTATTATCCCACCAAGTTTCAGTGATGCCAACAATGTCATAGTTGTATTTATTTATTAGCACTTCCAGTTCTTCCTGCTTATACCCATACTTCTCGCATTTGTATATAGGCATCTAAGATACTGGTTTGATCTTGCCTCCCAGTTTTGCCCTGACCCTCCTTTCTCTCTGCCATTATAGCCCACGCTCCCTCTTGTTTCCGACCCATCTCCCAGGTCTTCATGTTCCCCACTTACCTGTGGGCTTTGCTCACCGGAGTGGGGGCAAGTAATTAAAGGAAATCATCTGCAAACCCCTTGGAGGTGGTAAGGTGAATAGGGAATCCCACGCCAGCATGGATTTGGTAAAGAACAACAATCAATGTCAACCAATCTGATAGCTTCTTTGATAGGATAACGAGCCTTGTGGATAAGGGAGAAAGCATGACTGTGTTTACCTAGACTTTAGTAAGGCATTTTGATACGGTCCTCACATGAAATATCCTTATCGATAAACTAGGCAAAAAATAGCAATTTAGATGGGGCTATCTATAAGGTGGGTGGGCATAACTCAGTGAGTAGTTGTTAATGGCTCCCAATCCAAGCTGGAAAGGTATACAAGTGGGGTTCGCAGGAGTCTGTTTTGGGAACCGCTCTGTAAAAATATCTTCATCAACGACTAGATGTTGGCATAGAAAGTACGCTTATTAAGTTTGCGGACTGATACCAAAACTGGAAGGGATTTGCAACTGCTTTGGAGGACAGGGTCAACTTCAAAATGATCTGGCCAAATTGGAGAAATGGGCTGAAGTACAACAGGATGAAGTTCAATAAAGACAAATGCAAAGTGCTCAATTAGGAAGGAACATCAGTTGCACACATACAGAATGGGAAGGAGACTGTTAGGAAGGAAGTATGGCAGAAAGAAACTAGGGGTCAGATTGGAACCGAAGCTAAATATGATCCAACAGTGTGTACTGTTGCAAAAAAAAGCAAAACATATTCCGGGTTGTATTAACAGGTGTGTTATATAACAAAGAACACGAGAAGTCATCTTTTCCGCTCTAACTTTCTGCGTGGTTAGGCCTCAACTGGGAGTGTTGTGTCCAGTTTCTGGGCATCGCATTTCAAAGAAAGATGAGGAGAAATTGGGAGGGTCCAGAGAAGAGAACAAGAAATGATTAAAGGTCCTTGAGAAATGACCTAATGGAAGGAAAGCTGAAAAGACTGGGTTTAATTTTAGTTTGGAAGAGAAGACTGGAGAGGGACATGATAGCATTTTCAGGTAATCTAAAGGTGTCATCAAGGAAAGAAGGGGAAAACTTGTTCACCTTAGCCTCAATGTAGAACATAGAAAGCAATGGGCCTTAAACTTGCAGCAAGGGAGATTAGGTTGGAATTAGGAAAAAGTTCGGCTAACCGATCAGGGTAGTTAAACACTGGAAATAAATGCCTAGGGAGGTTGTGGAATCCAAGGGACTAACGGGTCATGGATAGGACCGACAAGGGACCCCCGCTCCCTTCCCCCTCCCTTTCCAAACTCCCTTGCGAAACGCCCTGTTAGCAGCCCCTGTTCGCAAAGCTCCCTGGTCGCTTGTGCGCGGCTTTATAAAGCCCTGGCCTGAGTGAATGCCCTGCCCACTGGTTAAGTCTCAGCCAATTACCAGAGGCTTCTAGCTTTCAAACCTTCCTTTGTAGCTCAACCTCCAGCTGCCTATTACAGCACACGGTACTTCAAACAACCAAAATAAACAAACAGACTGACAAACACAAGCTCAGCACACAGCAAGTAGCCCCCAAACACACACAAACACACACACTGCAGACAGTCACTCAGTGAAGGTAAGTCCTCAATGTATAGTCAATGCAGCCCTCCAGTACTGATGATGTTGCCCAGAGTCTTTCATCAAAAAAAATATTCAGTATATTCATCCACACTGATTCCTAGCAAACCAAAACTCTGGTTTCCTCGAACTACTTATCGTCTTTTTCCGGTCTCCAGCCTTTTTGGTGGTAATGAAATGAAACTTCTGTAATAGTAAAATGTTTGTGTCTGCAGGACTCTCAAGTGCTTCCATTGTTATCACATAGTAGAGAGTGTTTTCTCACTGTGGCATTGTCAGCTGTGCCAGCAGCAGACTCTGAATTATGAGCAATAATGAATAAGGCCAGTAATATGTATCTTCTAGAGTTATATATTGTTGGGATTTCTTTAATACTAAAAAAAATCTTTTGGTATTGATAAGGCTGGTCTTGTGGAGAAACTAGGACTCTCACGTGGGTTCTCTTGCTAGCTCAGCCAAGACTTCTTGTGTTACCCTGAAGTCACTTAACCTCTCTGTGCCTTAGGTTTACCATCTGTAAATTTGGGTTGATACTTTTTTACCTCACAGGTGGCTTGTGAAGTTTAATTCATTCGTTTTTCAGAAGTGCTCTGATGGAAGGCATGAGAGAACAGCACAGAATTATTATTATTAGCTTTACATCACAATAATAATAGTAATACTTTGTATACCTGCTAATCAAATGCAGTTTTTTAAAAAGTTACATAAGATGTGCGCACACACACACACACACACACACACACACACACACACACTCACTCTCTCTCTCTCTCTCTCAAGTTAAGCTTTGTCTTTGTTATGCTTCTCTCCCAGTACCATGAGCTCACGACACTCTGCCAGCCCAGTTGTTTTCACCAGTGCCAGAAGTTCACCTAAAGAAGAGATTCATTCCGCTACTTCCCCACAGCTCGCACCTTCTTTCTCCTCCTCCTCTTCCTCCTCCTCTGGTCCTAGGACTTTCTACCCTCGCCAGGGTGCTACTAGCAAGTACCTGATTGGATGGAAAAAACCTGGAGGGACAATAAACTCTGTGGGGTTTATGGATACCAGAAAGTAAGAGCGTTTTTTGGTTCTATTGTTTGGTTGTTAACTTAAACATGAAGAAGCACTGAAATCCAGAGAAGTTTCCCGTATGGAAAGGTCCAATAGAATTTAATGAAATGATCAGACCTCTACAGAACTTTAGAATTTCTACCTTAAAATTCCATAGTGTGGCTTAAAAATTCCATAGCTTAGTTATCATTCTTCATTATTTAGTAAAAGTTTTTAAAGCAATTTCTATAGAATTTCTATAAAATGCTGTAGATTTCATCTTTATTAAATTCTAGAATTTTTCTTTAGAGAATTCTTAAATGAGACTCAAAATAGTAATTGAACAAATGAAAAAACCATCCTCAACACTGAGTGTTTTTTCCCTTAGATTCTTCATTTTGTTCCCACATTCTAAGATTTGCATCAAGAGTTTTGTGATTTGGGGTCTCAGATAACCTTGAAAGGTGGATGTTGGAAAAATGCACATCAGAACCATTGACCCAGTACAGTGGAGATTCAAATGTCTGGGCAATTAGGGCTGCTTTGAAGTCATTATTGGTGTTAAGCACAGCATTCCCAGATGACGCCAGTAATTGAGCAGTGGGCCACCAAAGGAAATGCTAGATAGAAGCTAAAATAAAAAGTATTTTATTCAAGTTATATACTGGAAGCCAGTTAAAAGAACAGGAACATTTGGTATGTTTAAGCATTTAGCTAATATTTAACAGACTTCAGTTTATATATTGTTCTTTGTGCAGAATACTCCATTCTTTGAATAAATACATTCCTTTAATAGGGAAATGTATTATGGTACTCTTTTCATGCATTGGAAGTTGATGCTTTCAACAGGTTTATTCCTTTAACAGGTTTAATTTATATTGGACTTTACTGTATTATACAAAACTTGATCTTAATCTTCCCATACCCACACCCTCCCTCTCTACCCTGTTTTTCCCTCTGAAAATCTTGATGATGCTTTACTGCTTATTATGTTCATAGACCAAGCCCCGAGCAGCTTTGGGTCCTGAACATGTCTGTTCCCTTCCCTTTAAGACGTCACCAGAGTGATGGCAATGAAATGGCCCATCCACGGTTGCGTGCATCAGCCAGAGATCTACGGGCATCACCAAAACGAGCATCCAAGTCCACTGTTGAGGAAGACCTGAAGAAACTGATAGATCTTGACAGCCCAACACCAGAGTCCCAGAAGAATTTTAAGGTATGCTACAGACATGGATCATCCTCTTTTGTCACTATTAAGTGAAATTCAGGAGGCAGGTAGAGACCAGGGGACCAGAGTTCCATTGACTTCAGAGATCTATGCCAGTTTACAGCAGCTGAGGATCTGGACCCAATGACTTCCTTAGTGTCTGAGCGCATAGAGCGTAAAGCATTGTTCATCACTGTTGAAAACAAAATAAAAGCCTAACTGAAACTGCAGTGTTGTGTACCTCATGGCAAATGTTAACACTGTCAACTCTAAGGAGAGTTGAAGGCATTCACCTCTTTACAGGAGCTTCTCAGCACCTCACAACATCCTATAAGTTTCTCAGATGAAACTTTCCTGTTCTCATCCATAACAAAACAAAATCCAAAATTTTAATCTTCCCTGAATTACTAACATGGACACAACACTGGCCATTTGTCTCAGAGCTTATCAATTGCTGGAGGGTAGTACTTAGAGAATGGTTTTGGTATTCCAGCTGTTGCAATGGTGTGGCAGTTTTTTGTGCCATCCTTTGAGGAGACTAATATGCTTAATTGAAGAGAACACCTAAAACAAATATTTTACATACATATTAAATCTATTCAGAAAAATTTCCTAAGGTTTCATCAGAAATTATAATAACTTATAGTTTTAAATACTGATAAAATAGATCATTTTCAAGAGTGTTTTGATTTCCATAGTGTCTGTATACTAAATCAAAGATTAACAGTTCATGTTCATCACCCAAGGCCCTAGTAGTTTCCACAGCAACCATGCAAAAGAGAGCTTGCAACTTGTTTCTCTGCTTGTCAAAACCCCAAAAGTCTTATTAAAACTTCCATAACAGATTCCATATACAGATTTTTTCATATATTACCTTAAAGGCTAGAGAGAAAAAAGTTTGCCATAAGGAAGATATATATTTTTTTTTTTAACAGTATAGTGGTTTATAAGAGGAAGGAGGCATGAGGGGAAACACCCTCCTCCTGATCTGTAAACAGGCACCTATTGTCTTTTCAAGAAATTCCATTTAAACTGTTAACTGTCCCAGGGACGGACCGTGAATAGCGTGTGCCTTTTGTGAGCCTCTTTCTTTATTGACTATGCACAATGAGTTCAATCTTTCCAGTATCCTTCATTTTCTTCGTGACTTGGATCAGTGTGTCAGCTCAGTCTAGTGACCTGCTCAATTTTATCAATGCTATTATTTACCAATAATGAAAATAAATGTTAAAATTTAAACATAGTTATAATTTCTACCCAGTGCACAATTTGTACTTCATGTTAGGTGAAGAAATGTGGCCCTCCGTAGCTACCTGAATCTTTTTTGAGTATCAGCACTTTTTGTATTTGATAATTGAGAGGTCCTGTTTCCTGGTAGGATAGACAGTTTTTTGTTGTCTCCTAATATTTTTGCCTTTTCATCCCTTCCCTTCTCCCCGTCATCTTCAATTCTCCTGTCCATCTCTCCTTCCCTTCTCTTACTGCTTCTTCTCTCTTCACACCCTTCACTTCCGTGCCATCTTCCTCCAAGTCCCTGGTCACACTCCTTTTCACTTCTCTGCTCACATTGTCTCTCCTCCCTAAATCCACCTCATATTCAAATATTAGTAGCCTAACAATTTAAAGGTCCAGCACTAATCATGTTTCCAGTTTCTAATATTCGAGGCTGCAAGTGTTTCTACTCTGGGATGTCTAACACAAGGAGCATTGCAGGTGTTCTTCATTGAGCAGTGCCTGGTGTGGCAACGGCTTCTTTTTTTCCCTCTTCTCCTACGGACAAGTATTGTGAGGCTTGGCTGGGTTATGACAAGAAACTGCCAGCTGGGCTTTTGGTCCCAAAAGGAGAAAACAGAGTGGTTCTCTACCTAACATATATAAAGCCCTTATTCTTGGCCCCTTGGTACCAAGAGTTATTTTTCTGGTGCTCAGCCTTAAATGGAAAACTCACTTTGTGATGGTCATTTTAGACGTTTTGACACCATAGCAATGAAATTAGCCTGTCTTATTTTTGTGGCAACTGAGCCCCATAAACAGGTATAATTCCACATCTCAATTGGCACATAATTTTTATATGAGTATGTTTTCAAAAATCCCATTACGATGTCATTTCTGCTGTGGTAATTTTAGAGACCTGCTTTGTCCTGCAATATTCATCTTGCTCATCAAATGGCCAACGCGTGTGTCTGACCTAGTGTGGATGATCCCATGGAGGAGAACTGGCAGAATACACAATTAACATGTAAAATGTCTCTCTCCTGTTTTTTCAGATGGTATCAGCAAGTTTTAAAAATGTTTTAGCTACATTTGCGGTTCTTTATCCATAAACACAAAACTTGCAGCAGGTTTTAGCAGAGGCTTCTGATCGTTTGATAAAAACATATTTCAGTTTGGCAGATTGTTCTCCAGTGTACAGAAGCAATAACTTTTCTCCTGCTCCCCACTTCTGTTCCACCCTTCAGTGTGGGTTTTAATCACAGAAATCAATTACCATCTGGTTAAATAACATTTATATATGTGTATGTGTGTGTGTGTGTGTGTGTGTGTGTATGTATGTATGTAAGTAAACAGATAAGTATTTCTCCGTGCAAGAGAGCAGCTCTCCAAAATGCACTTTATCATGTCTGCTCTAGGGATTTTAGTTAGTAGAGCTGTTTTTGTTTTGTTAATTTTTTCTCAAAGCTCTGTGAAGGATTTTAGTTTGTCAGACTTTCCTCATTGTTCTGTTACATGGGGCTTGTAGCCAATTGGCATCTTAGCCAGAGTGTGTGGAAGATAGCACAAGAGGTAGAACTCTTTGTTTTAGGTATTACTTAACTTGCTTCTGTAAATGTTTTCCTTAGTACATATGGTCTGGAGCTAATTTACAGAATCTATGAGGAGTTTCTTGAGGTTAATGTCCTACAAGATGTCTGTTGAATGATAGAAATAGAAATTAGAGGTGGCAAAGATCTAATGGGACATCTATACTTGATATTCATCTAGATCAGGGGTCGGCAACCTCTGGCACGTGGCTCACCAGGGTAAGCATCCTGGCAGGCTAGACCAGTTTGTTTACCTGCCATGTTGGCAGGTTCGGCCAATTGCGGTTCCCACTGGCTGCGGTTCGCCATCCCAGGCCAGTGGGGGCGTCGGGAAGCGACGCGGACTGAGGGATGTGCTGACCACTGCTTCCCGCTGCCTCCATTGGCCTGAAGTGGCGAACCACGGCCAGTGGGAGCTGCAATCAGCCAAACCTGCCAATGCGGCAGGTAAACAAACTGGCCTGGCCTGCCAGGGTGCTTACCCTGGCAAGCCGCATGCCAGAGGTTGCTGACCCCTGATCTAGACAGAGCTGTTCATGTAGTACTTTGTCCCATCCAGTTTGACACAGACTCGGTATGTTAAAGCCTACTTCTTTATACAAATAGAGATTGCTTTAATAAACACAGGTAGTGTATGTTTGAAATGTTACCATGTACTGATGTCCTCTTTAGATTGTATAGTCACACCTTTCCCTCCTCTCAGTCCCCATTCCCTAGCACTCCTACCACAAAGCGTGCCTTGCAGAGGACTCTGTCAGATGAGAGTATTTACAGTGGTCAAAGAGAACACTTCTTCACCTCACGGGCCTCCCTCTTGGACCAAGCCCTGCCAAATGATGT
Source organism: Chelonoidis abingdonii (assembly GCF_003597395.2). Classification (NCBI taxonomy): domain Eukaryota; kingdom Metazoa; phylum Chordata; order Testudines; family Testudinidae; genus Chelonoidis; species Chelonoidis abingdonii. Next base: position 86,201,098 of record NC_133772.1, read on the forward strand.
CCTGTTCAGCAGCACATATCCTTCTCTCCCCAAGTCACTACCCTTACGAAGGCCATCGTACACTTTAGGAATGAAGTCATTACATGGTGAGTATATGTCCAGCCTTATTACAGTAAAGGAGAGATGCCATGACAGTTATTTCAATTGCCTGGCTATTTGTTAATTACATCTTGATTTTGCTAAAGTAAGGGGAGTCAAATCCCATGTCTCAGAATGTAAGCTGGATTTTCCCGCCATGGGTACAGCACTGCATAATAGGCCAGGTAAATAATTTTGGGGAAGGAGTGGAGAAGTTTGCCTTTTTCTTTACCATCACTTTTTCACCACTGCCAAAAGCAGGAATCAAGACTTGCTGGTCCAAAGATCCCATCCTGGGTGTCATACAAATAACTATTGCCTACTTCTGGTGTCCTCCGTTTTAATGTGTAGGTGCAAAATACCACTGACAATGAATATCACTGAGGTGGATGAATGCTAGTGGATGTTTGGAGGTCCTAAAGCACTTAGTAAATTCTTAATGCACCAAGTGATCCTGAATTCAAATCCTTGCACTACACACTGCAGAGTTTGGATTTACTTAAGCAATTTGATCAAGCATTAAACAGGTGACTGGAAAAAGTTTCCTTACTTAGTTTTTAAAAAATGTGCAGACGATACTGCAGATGCCCTTGTTACTGCAGCGAAAAGCATCAGTAATTTTACGCAGTATAATGTGGATTACATTGTGCTGAATCCCTTGCTGCTGACAGGAGTGAGGGTGGGTGGGAATTTACACAGATTCCTACTGCGCCACTTACTTAAATAAGTAACTGTATGTTTTCTAAATATTTAACCTTCACTTCGAGATAAAGTTCAATAGGTCTCCCAGTGTAAAAATGCTCCATAATGTCTTTTGCAGATGTATACCTATATCTGTTCATCCATATTGTGATACATTTTAGGTAAAAGAATGTGAGTGTTATAATACCAATAGGTTCAACTCAATGCAGAGGTATTTAAGCACTTAAAACAAAACTACAGTAGTTGGTAGTTCTTTGATTTGCATTTTGCTTTAACTTTTAGCATAGTTGGTTATACTATGTGCCATTTCTCTGGACCTAAACCACCTACCAACTCTTCAAGGTTGGACCCTGCCAACACTTAAAAGGTGGGGATTTTAGTCAGTTTCACTCTGGGACCTGGGAGTGTTTAGCATGCATCAGAGCAGCTGAGACGACCGATAAGAGGAGGACTATAGTTTCCCAAGAATGGAAGCTCCAGTTTTTTATTACGCAGGACATTCTTTGACAAATTTAGTGAGTTGATCAAATATGAATTGTATGATTAAGAAAGGAGGGGAGAAAGCTTCAGCAGCCCTATCTGTCCCCCTTCACAGTACCAGAGGGAACAAGGGAAGCTTGCGTACTCATGAGTTGCAGGAGAGAAGTAGCTGCCTATCCTCCCCACTCTTTGGGGAAGTCCTCTTTTATCCTAGTTAAAGTACTGAACCTCCTTCCCCAGTTCTCGGTATTAGAACATTTTCTCTGATCTTCTCCAGCTTGATTTTTGAGTTGTGGCACTGTCCACACTGATGTAGTGATGTGCACCAAGGAACACAGGGGTTAGCCTAAAAACCCAAACTTTCTGCTCCAAAAAACAGATAACCAGGGTACAAATAATGAACTTGGTTGTAGATGCAGGATATTCTGACTCCTAATATATCACCCTGCTCTTTCCAAATCTGTGTTTATCTGCCATTAGGAGTACTAGTTTTACTATAACCGTTGCTGTTAAAAGAAGGTGCCGTGAATTAAAACACAGTATTGTTTAACGTATCTGACCCCAGCCATATAACTGGGAAAAGAAACTGCGCACTGCATCACAGGGAATACTGTGTTTGTCCATTGATTGTCATCAGGCTCATAGACTACATTTTCTTCAACAGACGACTATGCTGGAAAAAATATCTACATAATTTTCAGCTGCCTCTCATTCCTAGACATCAGTTCATTCAGTACCAAAGTTGACACACTGCTGTTTAACATAATTCTCATAGTGAAGTGGGAGGGATGAAGCTCCCTTTACTCCTTCTCTCCATAGGTACTAAAATATATTTTTAGACTGAGTTACATTTGTAACTGACTTGTGGAAAGAGTGCCTGTATGCCCTGTGAGCGTAAAAGAGAGCAGGGTATACGGGTCTCCTTTCATTTAGATCTCTGTATTTTCCAAAAGAAGCTTGGCTGCTCTGTCATTCTCTCCTTTGCACTGAACTGGAAATGTCAAGACTCTTATTCCAAAGCAGGGGGTTTATGCAATCATCATCAAAATTTTCTGTAAAATTTAGCTCTCCAAGATAAAAGAACCCAAACATTTGAGTGACACATAAATTGTCTTTCTAATTTACATGCCCTTGGTAAAAGAGAGTTTAAATAGAACTGGATATTTAATACCACTCAGTATTTGTTAACCTTCCATTCACTCATAATGTTGTTAATTTTAAGCATATTAATAACAGCTGCATCTCAAGGCAGCTCTTCATATTATATGGAGGAGAAAACATGACCTAGAAATATTCTAATTTATCTGAAAATCCAGTTAACACCTTTGAAACAAGTAATTTTGTCAGTGGTTACAAATATTTCATATTTCATTTTCTTTTAATTCCATGAGAGAAAGTGTGTACAGGGATGCTGTAGTAGAGTCTGCAGACTGCTGAGTCTTCTAAAGCTTATCAGGCCCATGAGGGGACATGAGCTGTTGGAGTACAAGAATCTGCAGCGTACAATGTCAGATGAGAGCCTGGATTTCCAAGTGCTGGTCTGCAGATCTTGGAAAGAACTGAATCTGAGAGTAGGAGGTTAGCACAGTCCCCAAAGAGCTAACTTGCAGAATGACATGGCTCATCAGTCTCACTGCAGATCTTAATGGCATCTGTACAGGTTTGAAAAATTACATCCCAGAAAAGCAAGGAATAGGGATTCAGTTATTTATGATCTGGAAATGAAGAAACTTTGTGAGGGAAATGGCTGAATTTTTGATTATTTCATTTTTGTTCTGCATTGCTCCAGGAGAGTTCTCAGCCTCAGACAGCTCCCTCACAGACATCCAGGATCAGAGAAAGCAGTCCATGCCAGACCCGGGTCTTATGCCCTTGCCTGATTCTGCCTCCGATCTGGACTGGTCAAACTTGGTAGATGCTGCCAAAGCCTTTGAGGGTACGTATTCAAAATACTTTACTTGAAAAGCTTATATGCTACTCTACACTTCACTAAGAATGTTTTTTTAATTCTGATATTTTTGCCATTTCTTAGTTTCTCTTCTACTCTCTCAAGTCCCAAGTTCTTTTGAAAATGCAATCCAAATTGCAGCAGCCTAATATGTGTTTGCTTATAATGTTCAGATGCCATTTCTTTACATTTGAATCACACTGCAGGTTTCAGTACTGTAGATGGAACACAAAATAATTTAGCTGCATTTCTGTGTAACGGAATACTTTTAATTAATACAGACCAGTCACAAAGACCACAGCAGGCATGGACATCCATCTGGCATGAAAGTGCAGAGCGAAGCCAAGCAGCGGTGGAAAGGAGTGCAGTCACTTTAATGACTGCAAATTGCACTAGAAAGAAGTTTCTGTATTATAGTTGAAGTGCATTGCCAAAGTAATTAGGAAAGTCTGCCTTGCTGGCACATGCCTTTCCATTGCTATTCTCCCCTGAACATACCTCCCAAATGCATGGACTTGCACATGGATATCACTTTATCCTCTGGTGCTTTCCATCTTCTTCACAACTAGTAAAATGAAGAGGAATTGCCAAGATCCACTGGAATTTAAAGAAACATAAAGACTTTTAGCTCAAAGTGTAAACTATAAAATTGTTAGAATCTGATGGAAAAAATCATATGGCTACTTTAATCAAAAGTCACTTTTTCAAATCTCTACATAAATGCTATTCTGCCTCATAAAGTTGCTTCCACTTATCCCTGCTTTTTCGGATGCTCTGCTGCATGGACCACAAGAATATGGATACCTGCAGGCAATGCACTCTGAGAACTGCAGTTACTGATAAGTAACCTACTTTCCTCTGTTCCCCTGCTAGTTCTACAATAGCAGCGGTATGAGTAACTAACGCACAGTATTCCCTAGTTAGTGCTGATATCAGTGATGTAAGAACATGCTGAGACATTAACCTGGGAACTGTGTGATGCATGGATTACTGTACTTGCCATTCACCTCTGGAGAACAGAGTTTTAATCCTATCTTAATTCACAGAGGGAAATGAAATTGTTCAGAGGTTTTGTGAAATGCACAAATAAGGATTAGAATAAGGCCACCATTATAGTGCAATTTACTATGATTGGCAATCTCTTTTCCTAGACTCGTTCACAGTATACCTGACTTCAGTGTTCCTCACTTTCATAGGCACTGAATCTACTCTTATTTTTAATTAAAAGTTTGAATGCATCAATTCTGGTGAAAGGTATCTGATTGACAATCCCCTGTCTACTCATGGAACAGGTAAAGCATGGGCAGTGTATTGTCAGCTTCCTCCCACTACTCCTCCAGTGGGCTGCAAACCTGACTGGGAGAGACAAATTATCCAGTTTCTCTGTCAACTCAATGCAGTGGCCTGTGTGCTGAATGCCAGTGTGGGATTTGCAAGTACCAGTTATAATAAATAATTGGTGCTTTTTCTGATTTTGAACACCTGTTGACTAAAAACTAGGTAGGGCTCTACAACCCATCCCACTTAGATCCCAGCTGAACTGAAAACCTTCATGCCCGGTTACTACATTCTTAAGCCATCCAGTTCTCCTGCATTTTTCATTTTTTAAAAATGGGGACATGGCAAAACTGTGTCAAACAAAACAGCTATGTTAATTTTAGCCTTATTCAAAACACAGAATAAAACCTTTGCCAAACAGAAGACTATTTTTCTCTTTCCAGTGAGAGGCCATCAGTAGTTAGTCATTTCTTTTGAGTATGACCATTTTTGTGAGGAAGCCTGAAGGATGATGTATCATTTCATGGTGTTTCCCTAAACTAGAATGGTATGGTAATGATTTGTAAATTCGTTAAAACTTCCTAAATAAACAATGATAAGGAAAAACAAATGGTGGAGGAGGGGAGATTTCTTTTCAGTTTTTTTATCACAAAATATGTTATAAAGGATTAACAAACAAAGATAACAAATAAAAAGTGACCAGGGTCTCTTCACTTGCCCTGTGTAATTCTCACAACCATAAAGATGTGGAAAACACCTTCTTTTTAGGAAAAATGATGATTTGCCAAGCTACTCGAATAGTGCTTTGTGAAGCCATAAGATGGCTCTAAAACGTTTTTTGCCACAGGAGGTCCAAACCATGATGAGTGCTGCAGTTCTTAGTGAATGGAGTGCCTTATATTCTTTTATACAAGTGGCTTTGCACCTTTCAAAGTGTCCGTTCCATTTCAGTATAAAGGGGCTGCATGGTGTAGGTGGTAGATCAGTGAGATGGGATTCTCAGGTTTTATTTCTGTGCCACTAGCTTGCTTTGTCACTTTGAGCAGGTATTGTATTTAATTTTTTGGTGCCTCCGTTCACCTATCTTAAATTGCTACTTTGATTACATATGTCATGTAGGTGTCGTGTTGTGATATTTAATGCTTGTGTTGCTTTGAGATCCTCAAATGCAGATGCTCCAGTAAAAGCAAATTATCTTCACATTTACACTTGTTTGTCTCTCTCTCTTTCTCTCTTCAGTTCAGCGAGCCTCATTCTTTGCTGCTGGTGATGAAAACAACAGACCTGTGAGTGCTGCTTCCAATAGTGATCAGACTGAGGACCAGCTTACTGCACAGATGAAGCCTTACGTAGGGTGAGTAAATATATTTGACAGATAGGCTTTTTAAATTAAACCCAGGGAGGACAGGATGCAGAGATGCTTGATTTGTAACAAACTTTTACATCTCTTATGGATTTTTACAAAAGAAAAACAGAGGAGGGTGGAAACAAAAGAATGCTGAGTATATTTCTGCCTTTGTGAAAATACCATGTTTCTGAAGGTTCTCTTTCATCTGAGATGTTTAAAACAGTGTCCAAGACAGTCTCATTCCAAGGTGTATGTAATTATCCTGTAACTAATGGAGAAAGAGAGAAAGCAAGCGATGAGTCTTTAGGGTTACTACTAATACCCATTTTGTTGAGTGATTGCGCTGCCTAAGCATGTGTATACCGTTTCTGTTAGTAGTTGAGGCCTGTGATGAACATTTTTAAGTAAAAATATATATTCAGAATGTACTGTATCACACATGCATTTTGAGCAGTTTCTCATAGGAAAGTCCACTAGAAATCCAGCCTAGAGTTAGGAGCAAAGAATGATTATGGAAAATCCTGCCACTACTGTCTTTGTCTCCTACTTCCAACAGTAAAGAGTCTCCTCCTAGTCTCGCTTCCAAAGTGGACCAACTGGAAAGTTTGCTGAAGATGCTCCAAGAGGATTTAAAGAGGGTAAATATTTATTCTACAGGAAGCCTGTAGGGTGTAAATATGTTGTTGCTAGGCAGTACTAGTCATGTTATAAACCTTTTCCACCTCCTCAAAACTTATAACAGTTTCATCCTTTGTTGAGAAAATTACATCTCTTTTCTTCTTTCCTCAGATCACAGTCCAGGTTATTTTATTTTTTGAACACAGTGGTGTTAGGAAGTTAGAGGTAAAGTCAGCACATCTGCTGTGTAATGCTGAAATACATGCTTCTGTGCAGAAAGGATCTTGCTGTGCTCAGGTCAAAGGTCTCTTACGCAGTACAGTATTCATGGAGGTGTTTGCCGTCTCTTACTTAGTTCTCCTCAGCAGTCACACCGTAGGAGGGCTGCATTAGCGTGGAATAGATTGTGGCTATTTTCAGGTGATCACTTGGGAAGCTCGTGTTTATACTAGAATTCAGTCTTGAGAAATCCCAACAATCTGTCCCAAAAGAGTGTAAGGAGGAAAGAATGTCACCACGCAGCCCATGAGTCTAGAATATCACGAGTGTCTGCGCACTTAAAGCTCTTATAAAGTGGGGAAACAAAACTATACCACCTCTCTAGGATGGCGTTGACAAAGGCAGGAAATATGACCGGGAATCACCACTGAGCTCTCATATTCTTCCTCATCTCTTAGGAAAAGGAAGACAAAGCCAGTCTTCAGGCAGAAGTGCAACATTTGCGAGAAGACAACTTACGGTTACAGGAGGAGTCCCAGAGTGCATCCGAGAAACTGAAGAAATTCACTGAATGGGTTTTCAACACGATTGATATGAACTGAGAACAGTAAATGGGGAAGGAAAACATCAGTTATAAATAATTGTTAATGAGACTTCGCTTTAATGCCACCTTAATCATGATATGTGAAAGTATAATCAGAGCACTTCCCCGCCCTACGTACTCTGATGGCCCCTTTTTGCGCCTCTGCACGCACTCAGAACAATCGCAGATCAACAATCATTGTCTGCCTTTTGTAGAAAAACAAAAAAATAATTAAAAAAGGTAAAATAAAAGTTTAATGGCTGAAATGTGAATGTCTATTTTTTGCACATTATCTCTCTACCTGTTATGTACAAAATGATTTGGAGGCTGGACCAGAATTGTTCGGTCTATTTGTCTCTATTTATTTCTATTAACTCCTTTCTATCTGTTTCAGGTAATCTGCTTTTCCTTGCTGCTTTGATAAATATTATGACTCCTAGGAAACTAGAAAGAAATGTTTATTTTGCTGCTTTCCTTACATTGTTTTCTGAAGTATGCCACAGACAAGGGGATGTAAAACAATGTTTTAAGTGTCTCCTGAATGATTTGTGCTTGATCACTAGTGCTATCTTCACATATGTTATACAGAACATATGCCCATAGTGAATGGTACAGTACAATCAGCATCAGAACATTGGAAGAGAGAGTAGACACTTGAGCCATGGATGAGTCAGATTATCACACATGTCCTTGCATTAGCACTTCTAGTTGCCTCTGTTTCCTATGGAAGCAATGGTTGCCAGGTACTTTAGGAATAGTGCAACTTGGCATGCTAAATGGCACGCTGCATCAGGCTGACTGAGAGTAACTGCTGTACTTCTGCTTAAGCCTTGTCTCCGTCCCTCCCCTACCTGAGGATCTATTACCTACTTATATATAATAGGTCCCTGGCTGAAGCTGTAAAATGTTTGATTTTTTTTTTCAAACTGTATGCATTTTCTTATACACCATATATCCCATGTCATTGCACCTGTCCTCCCATCCCCACCCAGTTTGGTCATAGAACTTTTCAAATAAAAAAAAGGCAGAAGAAATGTTTATTAATCTCAACTATATAGCAGGTCTTTGGCATTAGCAAACTTTTAATAACCTTGTTATGGATAATGCAAATGGGGAAATATAAAGCTGTAGTTAGAGATTTTGTCCCCTTCCTTAAGTAGTGGGACAAGGAGGGAAGCGGTATTTTAACTCTTGGATCTCAGACGTCTGGATTTCCCAGTGCAACTGGTTAGCATAAGATTTCCTTCCCCGCCTGCCTGGCACCAGGAAGATTAACTTGTTTTTCTTTGAAGGAGCTATAAACTTGCCATAAAATGTCACCTCTCCAGAAATACCTTTTTGGTGTCACAATATAACTCATACTACAACCTGCACAGATTTTGATGCAAGCCACATGCAGTGAAGTATCATCTTTGCCCTTTTCTGTATGCATCCACTAACAGCTTCACATTGAAACACACATTGCCTTTCATAAGTAACGTTGTAGTATTTGTCCATTTCAGGTATAGCTTCTCCATCTTCCCCAGTCACCCACTCTTGCAAAAGAAATAATCAGGGGGAATCTTCCAAGCTCTCTCTGGTGCCCTTTTTCATGCTCTTTAATCCTACTACACAGAAACTTGCTACACTTTGACCTAAAGCTTGATTTGTAGTGATAATCCCCATGGAATTCTTCTCTGATAATGTTTTTCATGGAGATGAATCTATTTGGAACTATTTCTGGAGTGCTTTTGTAAAGGTTGAGAATGTCCTGTTATTTTTTTAAAAATGACTTGTATGAAGGAGATTTGTATAATGCCTGATATTATTTGTAAATGGGAAATATTGCTAACATCCCTGAGCATCCTGAAGTCTTGCTTATTCTCTTCAATTTTTAAGTTTGTTTTGGTTTTTATTTTATTTTAAAAAAGTTTTGGGACTTGGGGCAGACTATTTATTAGAGTTTTGCAACAGAGTTCTTGTATGAAGCCTCTAAAGGCAACTTGTAAAATTCTGACAATAAAACTCATTTTAAAGGCTCTTCTAAAACCATTTTCTATTGATTTTGTTGTGTTTTTATATTGTTTGAAACTTCCTAAAGACAAAGCCTCCTTTCCTGGCCCTTTCTCACTGCACCAGTGCATCAGCAACCAAGGAGACAAGAGTTTCATTTTCCAAGCAGTCTCTTCTTTTGCTTTCCCCTGGTTGACCATCCCTTTTTATATACACATGCACTTCACCATTATGCTTTCTTATTCCTACTAGTGAAAAAATCTTCACTCCCCTCCTCCCTATTAGAATATTCCTATTTCTCTAATGAAGAACAATTTTTTTATCTTTAATTTTGATTCTCATGCAACAGCTTCACCAAGCTGGTAGAAAGGTTTCTAGGTCCACTGCTGGCACAAGTATCCACTGGTGAGACGGGTAGCACTTCAATTAAAATTTGTCCTGACAAGAGTGTTACTTCTCAGCCACATTTTTAATGGCTAGATCCATGGCATCCCCAAAAGGCAGATAGTGAAAAGGTAAATCTATTTCAGTCCAACAGAGAAATAGCTACCACAAGGGAGCTCTCTGGGCAACAGTAGTGTATGTCAGGACCTGAATGGGTATGACCTATGGAATCTTGCTAAGAGAACTGGCTTCCATCTTTCCATTGTAAAGTCCATTTTTATTAGAGTTAAAACTGAGGAACAAAGGTTACTGCTTCTCCATGAATTACCCCACCCATGTTCACATTCAGGTAGAGCTAGAGGTTCCCAAACTTTATGTACCATGGGCCACATTGGCAACTTGACAGGAAACCAGTGCAAGAAGACCTAACATGCAGACTTTACTTAAATTGTTCGGAAAAATAAATGCAAACAGTTGTTTGTACCTGCCTCTTCATTGATAGGGCATTGCTTGTTGATTGAGGCAACCAGCAGTAAAAATGTGGAATTGATCAACTTTGACATCACCTTGTAGTCAGGTATCCTCTTATAATTGTTTTCAGGTGTGGAACAAATACCAAAGTTAGTTAAAAAACTTTGAGTGCAGGCTCTCCTGTGTCTATTCCCTCTTCCTCCCTCCCTCCCACATTCTGTCTACTCATTCCTCCTCCACTAACTGACTCATCTTCTTTAATCTGTATTACGCATTATGTCCTCCTCTTCATATACCTTTCACTATCCCTTCACTTTCACTGTGTCTGTCTATCTCGGGAAGGGAGTGAGGAAGCCTACGCTAAAAACTGGTCGACTCAGTATGGTAGGGAAAGTGCCAACTTGCCACCTTTCCTGGGCTTTGGTTTTATTAAAAAACAATATCACAACAAAGATCAGTTCAAACTTTCTCCCCAAATTTGGCCTTCCTAGGATTCCTCTTTCATAACTTCAGTGGAAATAATGGGGAGAAGAGTGAGCCAATAGAGCACCAGTTCATCCTATGCATTGCACCATAGGGTAGCATCACATAAGAACGGCCATACTGAGTCAGACCAATGGTCCATTTAGCCCAGTATCCTGTCTACCGACAGTGGCCAATGCCAGGAGATTCAGAGGGAATGAACAGAACATGCAACCATTGAGTGATACCCCCATGGCAGGTACTATACTGTCTGCTTTGTCAGCAGAGGGAACCACTGAGTGCTGAGCCTCCAGCAGCTCTTGTTGAAGTGAAATGCTTGCAGTCCATGCTACATTTGAGAAGGTCAAATTGTGTTTGGCTTCTCAAACCACATTCTTGAAACCTTTCAGTTGGAGGCAGATCACAGAGATGAAGCTAAAATTGCAAACTCTTTAAGGGGGTCCTGTCTGCCTTTCCACCCAAGGAATCTGTACATGAGACTTCACCCTCTGGATTGTCAAAGGAGCCTAGAGAGATGGGTGCCCAGCTCCCACTGAATTAAATAACTGCTGTAGGCTCCTTTGAAAACCCCTCCTAAATACTTAGTGCAGGCCAGCTCTGAGAGCTTTGACATTTAATTGTGTGCCATGGATTGCCCTTATAGGAAGTCAGATAGTAATATTTACTGAACAATTACAAAGAAAAAACATCATCTAGTGTGGATATGTCCTGCATGAGGCAGTGACATGACCCAGACTCTGAGGAATAGGTGGGGCTCAGTAGGCATTTTCTTACACAACAAAGACACCCATCAAACACCCTTTAAGGTAGGAGGGACACAGTTTTCTTTGTTATAAATCTGGTGGTGTTCTTTTGGGTGGACCTGTAACAGTCTCTCTTTTTAGTAGGGTTCTGTTCATTTGCTGCCTGCTTGGTTCCTTGTAAAATTCTGTGTGGTCAGTGTGAAGTCAGAGCAACTCGCCTTGGACAGACAGAAGGAGAACAGAGGTGGTTGCTATTTCCTAACTCAGTTGGCATCTACAATTCAATTTTCTTGAAGAGACAGGCGCTGGAACAATTTTTGTAGTGGGGATGCTGATTATGGAAACCATATACTTGGTGTTTGTTATTACTACTTCAAGCCAGAGGGTACAGCAGCACCACTGGGAAGAGACACACCAGACTTCCCTCCATTCCTGCAGCAAGAACGGAAGAGAGAACAGAGCTGAGCAAAAATGGCGAAACAGGCAAGAGTGTGGGAACAGTGCCAACATGGATAGAGCTGGTGGAAACTCCTTCAAATCTGACTGTTTCTAGTGAGTAGGGACTTAAAATCCTCCCATCCTGCCTGTGGAGATGAAGATAAGGAAGAATATGGAGCTAAATGTTTCCTTTGAAATTCTGAAAGTAAGACCATTTTCCCTGACAGATGTTTGCTCTTGGAAAAGTAGTTTGTCATTCAACATTTTTGTCTTATTCAGTGTGTGGTGCAGCAAGTTGTAACTCCATTTATTCAGCCTCTGTTTAACCCAGTTAGTCATGTCCCCTGACAGCAAATGACCCCAAGCATTGCCATCCTTCTTATTTAATTTTCTGAAACTTTCATATATTTCTGAACCCCCTTCATTTAAAGTGGGCTAAATAATAAGCTGTGGAGGCAGATCGGGGCGCTTGTGTGTTCTTGGCCACAGCCCTCAATAGAGGATAAAATGAGATAACACTTTCCTACTTCACAGGGGTGCTGTCAGGATAAATACATTAAAGCTTGTGAGGTGCTCAGATACTACAATGATGTAGGACATAGAAGTACCTAAGATGGATGGATGAGGTGGAAGTGCATTGTCCTACAGAAGCTAAAAAAGCATTGTACCTCCAGCAACTTATGGACAGTGTGATTTGCTTTCTACACTTTTTGAAAGCCTGAAACATGCTTTCCTCTGTGTGGGGCCAGCTCTCTTGGCTACTGAGAAAGATGAGCAGAGCCCTGCTTTTACCCATCCACTGGGGAGGCTAGCACTGCTGAAGGCACTAACTCAGCACAGACTGTATTTCCCCATGTGCAAGGAACGATTATGCTCAGCCCCTGAGCAGGTGATAAGAGGGAAAGTTCCTTGCTCTCTTTACTTTTGCACAGGGCCTGGCATAATATAGGTCCCCACAGGGCAAAGGGCAAATATCTCAGCTGCCCTGAGTGTAGATGTGTAGCCATCCCTTCATGTCTGTTGTTTATGGTGCTTCATGTGGCTAATGAGTCTCCTACTGTGCAGTGATTTCTTCCCAAGGATTTTGCATAACTACAGTCAGCTTTATTTATTCACACATAACAAGGTATGGACCAAATCCCTGATTCAGAATTCTGCTCCACACAATTGCACTCTTGAGAAGGCTGTACCTATCATCAAGTCTGGAAGAGCAGCTGGTGGGGATGTTGTGCAGATGGCACTGCTAGTAGCCAAAAGAGAGACCTCGCCCTCATCAATTTTCAGTGCCCAAAGAAGCCTAATTAACTAACATTGGCATCCGCTCAAGGACAAGCTCCTTATGCACCTTCCTAACTTCAGGTTGTCATGGTGGTCGATATCACTGAATAACAACTATAAATAGGTCTCTCGCCTAAAGGGCAGAGGAAGAGGGATGCTTATAACATGTCACTTTCAGCTTTGTGTCTGCTCTTTTCCCTTCCCTCCCGCTCACCCTAAACCCTGCATTTACCTCTCCTGAAAAATAGTTCACTCTGCTTGATTGATCATTTTCTCTCCTAGTTGCTTTCTCTCCCGGGCGCACAACATCCAGTGCAGCAAGAACTATTCCAACTCTGATTCTGGCAAACAGATGGCAGTCTGGAAGAACAAGTGTGGTAACTTGAAGCACTTCATTAAACAATGAAACGTGGCTGTCACCTGTTAATGTGAAAGGAATCAAATCAAGAATAAAAATGTGTATCATGTGCCCTAAGATTTCACTCAGACAAAATATGCATGTTCAAGTGGAAGGGGCATCCACTTACAGTAGGCCTGAATTTGGTTAGCCCTGAGGTCGAGCAGGGCAATGACAATGGTTAACTGTATGGCAGGAGGAAGTTCTGGCATGCCCCAAAAGCATGTAACCACATCTTCTGGGTGGCTCTAGCCTGTGATTGCCAGATGCTGGGAGTGGACGATGGGATGAATCACTCAGTAATTGCCCTATTCTGTTCATTCCCTCTGAAGCATGTGGCATTGGCAACTGTTAGAAGACAGGATACTGGGCTAGATGGATCATTGGTCTGACCCAGTATGGCCGTTCTTATGGTATTTATATCGGAGTTTACCCTTAGATCCAAGCTCAGCAAGGGGGCTTCTGGAAAGGTGGTGGTGGTGGTCGGGAAACAACCCAAACCTGAGCTTCCCTCTGTAAGAGACAGTCCCTTCCTGGAAAGGAGAAGAGCAAGACAGCAATATTGGGGTGAAGCTGTCTGTTCCAATGGACTATGAACTGAGAGTCTACTAATTGGATGTAAGAATACAACTCCCAGACTTTGATCTTCTGTAACAGAAATTTCCTGATCCTTAGTGGCATAGTGCTCCCAAAGCTTATGTCTGGAAAAGGTTTTTGCTTTATTTTTTCCAGTTTCTTTATTTTTTCTAAAGGGGACACTATATGCTTGCACTTGAGTCAATTTTTTAAAAATAATCTTTAGCTTCCGGTTCTCCATTTGCCCCAGACTTTCTCCTGTCAATTTTTTTCTAGTTGCATAAGGTCAGATTTACAAAGGTATTTAGGTGCCTCAATATGCAGATAGGCACCTAGTGGGATTCACAAAAGCACCTAAGCAGGTTAGGTGCCTGACTTCCAACAACTTGAAGACTTGAAATCCGGCCCTATGTTACTCTGAAATCACAAGACTTGAAGTCAACGAAAGTTGGGTGCCTGGGCACTTTTGTAAATTCCACGGTGCACTTACCTACATCTTTAGGCATCTAAATACCTTTGAAAATCTGTCCTCCATATTTGTATTATTGAAGTGTTGCTGTGAAAAAGACTATCACAAAGAGAGGAAACTGTATAGACTGACCATGTTGGGGGTAGTCTGAAATGCCCTATACACCAGGTCCCATTGAAATGCATGAAATAAACAAACTGAAAAAACACAAAGCTTTTTCCCCTGATCTCTTGTCATGGCTTAAGATGTTCTGTGTAAGAGCATGAGGTCTTTTTTTTAGACAGAAGTGTCCCTGGTAATGAAGAATCCTTCACACTCTGGAAAGGAGAGAAAGAAAGGTAGGGTTAACTGACTTGGACGTACCAAAGATCAGAGGAGGGGACACTAGAGATGCTGAGATTATTTGCTTATATAGTTGCCGATACCAGAAGGCGAAGTGTGGGTTGGCATACATTTAACCATTGACTTTAGGGAGTCTGGGACACAATGACCTGCTGCCAAAGGATGTAATGAAAACAAATAAGTCCATTTCTTAGTCTGTCTAATAATATCAGAGGGGTCATTCAAAATTACTGGCATTAAAATTTAGAATAAGTACAAAGAAAATAGGGGCCAGATTGTTAAAGGTATTTAGGCACCTACAGATGCAGGTAGGCACTTGTTGGGGTTTTCAAAAGGGCCTAAGTAGGTTAGGTGCCTGACTCTCATTGATTTCAATAGACATGAAGTACCTGGACACATCTGAAAATCCCATTAGATGCCTACCTGCATTTTTAGGTCCCTAAATTCCTTTAAAACTCTGGCCCAAGGTATATACACAGCAGGTGAGCAGCAGGTGGAATCCACGACAGAAGGTCACAGCCAGTGACTATAGCTAGATTTTTTAAAGGGTTGAATAATTTGCTTTATGGCCAATGCTATTTGTACATATGTTTGTTAAGATAAGGATAATAAAATCTCAAACTCAGGGGCATAAGCAGATCACTTCTGTAGTTACTAAGGGTTTTTTCCCTTGTGTACCACGGTACACATTTAGCTAAGTGCAGTAAAGGGATTTCTGGACGCTGCCAGAGGCGGAATACAGGTCTGTATGCAATGGTCTGAGCCAGTATAACACATCCTGTTTTCTAAATCTTTGGTATGTAAACCTTAGCATGCCACACTGCAAAACTGGTCTGTTTTCTTGGACTATGATACAGAAAGCAAGTAATAGGTAGCTGTAATTTACAAGAGGGGTGTGGGGTTGGGTTTTTTTTGTTTTGTTTTTACAAATTCTTGTTGATAGGGCATTGTTTTTTCAAATCTAAAAGCAGAAGTGATTTGGCTCTGGCTTTTATTTTTATATGAACCAAGTGCTGCAGGATGGTTTGGATAAAAGGTTTCAGTTTTGTTACACTCCAATAAGGAGCAAACTGGGGTGGATTTGGTTTTGAAAAATATTGCTGCAGTCAGATTTTGGGTTTGCAAACCCAATTCCTGGTGGCATTTTGAACCTGGGTTCAGTTTTATCAGAAACACCAAAGTTCAGGAGTGAGAAGGATTGGAGTGTGGCCCAGGTCTAATATCAGGAAATCATCCATTCATCCTTCCTTCCTTCCAGTGATGACACAACCTATGAGTTGCACTTACCTGGATTTTATTTTATGTGTGGCTGCAAGTTGCTCTCCATTCTACAAAATGCACTGCCTCTTTCATGGCTGGAACAAAGCAATCAGCCTGTTTTTAACTGTACGCTCAACTGTCCTTCATTCTAGAGCCACCTTTTTTGTTCTCCTTCACAAACCAGACAATATATCACTTTGACTATTGTAAATGATTTAAATCATAAACTCTGGATCCTGAAGCTGAACTGGTACATGCAGACAATGCTTAGAACAAGGGACTAGGTGTTGGAGCTCCAGGGTTCTCTTCTCAGGTCTGGTACTGTGCCGTTGTGTGATGATGGGGTAAGGGGAAGTAATTTATACCCACATTTCAAAAGTGGCCACTAAATACGCTTGTCCAGTTTCTGAGACTGCAATAACAGTCTATTTTTAGAGACCACAAGGCCAATCTCAGTTTCATGTTGACCACTTCTAAAATAGAGACACCCAAAATTAGTGACAATTTTTTTTTTTAAATGTAGCTGTTAACCTCTCAGGGCCTTAGTAGTTAATATTAGTCTGTGTAAAGCTTTGAGATCCTCTGGTAATCCCTGTCCTGCGGGATAACAGCAAAGTCACGCTTTGTTGTTAATAACGTTATAGAAATTCACTTTGCAGTATTTTAAGCATCTTGTGAACCAAGTCTTGTCTGATGGAGAGGGAGCGGTCAGTCTTGGTTAGCTTCTCAAAGTGTTTCCCTCTGTCCACCGATGTCACTCTGATCTTGACAAAGGGGATATTGGTAATTTTAATCCCTTGACTCCTGCAGATTAGATCCAAATCAATGTCAATAACTGCTGCTGTAGCACTGGTGCTGAGAGCAGATGTGAATGTTGGCAGCTGCTGGAAAGGAATGTAATTGAAATGAGGCAGATATTGGAGTCATATAATTAAATAACATGCAAATTGATCAGCCATGAAGCCTGGAACTACTTTGCTTTTGCTAGTGATGATGATAACCCTGAGCACAAAGGCTATCCCTACCGCCCCGGATAGTTCTCTGTGCCACATACTGCAGCCAAGCTGTCCTCACAGCAGCACTTCTGCTTTAAGGATGGGAAGAGAATTAGAGTAGGTATTTGACATGGAGATGACACCATGTCTGCTAAAGATTAGCAGAGAGAACTTGCACAGCATGGCTCTTGAGCACTTCTAGCCTCAGAGTCTCACGGATGGAAAAATTAATCACAGCTATTTTACTTCTAAAAAGAATAAAGCGCTAGAAATAATCCTGTAGAGAATAATCCTTCTCTGCTCCCTGAGGATGGACTAGATGTAATAAGGTCTTTCCCATCTCTAATGTCTGTGATAAAACCAAAAACCTTTGGGCGGGGGGGGGGATTAGCTGACATAGTGATATTCTAATGCTCGCTATAATTCACTTTTTATTCACAAGACCTGACATCTGGTCACAAAATGAGCTTTCGCAATGTGTGGTCTCTGAGAGATTTCTTCCTGGGATGTCAGGTCTTTGGGCACTGATGATTAGGACTGAGACATAATGGTAACAATATCAATCTGTATGTGGTGTCTTCCATCCATATTTTTTAAGAACACCAAATACAAGGTAAGGTAGAAAAGGGTATTTGAAGTAAGGAAATGAGACCTATATTTTGTTCTTCTCTTACTCGCAATATAACCTGGATTAAATTATTTAACCTCTCTGCTTGAGGTTTCTCAACTGTAAAATGGAGAGAATATGCCACTCTACCCCCCTTAGTGAAGTGCTTTGAGATGAAAGTTGCTGTTCACGGGCTTTTCTCACTGCAGTGTTAGCTTGAGTAATCTGCACTGAGTTAACCCCCCAATTTAGCCTAACTCAGGTGAGAGAGGTCACCCTGCACAATAACACTTGGGCTGCAGAGTGTTTGTATTAGCAGCAGACAGTGCTGAGTGCCCACTGCCTTAGTAGTGCCAGTGTCAGCAGGACTCCAGCTGTAACCCATACCCCCTGCTGGGCAGTCAGTTCCAGTTTAAAGCACCTCTCTGCTCAATCTAGACATGTGTGCGTGCAGATGGGAGTCGGGCTGGAGTGCCAGTCAAGTTGCACCTCAAGCTAACACTGCAGTGATGACAAACCCCTGTGCCAAATGTCATTATATCTGTAACACTTCAATCACTACAGTTTCCAAGCAGCTAACACCTGGGACCGGGCTGGGAGCTGGTCAACTGAGGAAACGTGTCCCGGGTTTGTGAGGACTTTCTGCAGGTAGAGTTGCGCTCCCCGGGCCTGACCAGTGCCCACTGAAGTCAACGGAAAGATTCACACTGACTTGGGTGAGTGTTGAATTGGGTCTCATGTCAGGAAGAGTTTTTGCAGACTCCAAGGTCATCAGTAGGATTAGCCAGAAAACAAGAATTTTGTTTCATGAAAATTTTTGAGATTGGTTTTTGTTCCAATGTGGAATTAAAATGAGGCCTTTTGAAAATGTTCACAAAACACCCTACAAGAGATCCACCCCAGAATAGCCCACTGGTCAGGACACTCACCTAGGATTGGAAGATCCACATTCAAGTCCCTGCCCTGAGTCAGGCACTGAGCTATTGTGATATGTGTCTCATATATTTCTAGATTTGAGAAACAATAGACAAGAGCAGCACTCATTGTCAGATGATATCATTATTGTAATGGAAGGGAACTAGCAGAGCAGGAGCAGATTGTGGGAGGGTCAGGCATCTTAGAGGTGGCCCAGGTGCAGGCAGTAGTGGGAGGACGTGTGTGACGGGTTGGATCACAGAAACCCCCTTGGGGCCGCCAACTGATGTGCCAAGACTACTTCTGCCCCTGCTTTCCTGCCCTGGCAGCTTAGGATTTCAGTGCTCTGCCTGGTTTGAGCCAGACCCGCTCGCCTGCTGCAAACCCAGACCCAGGGTCTGAACAATGTCCCATAACAGCTGTAGGCTTGACTGAAAGCAACTTACAGAAGCCACAGAGAGAGATGTTCCATGTTTTAACACTGAAGGTGTCATCCCAATGGGTTCAAACCCAATAAGTGCCGTTTTATCCTGTAAAAGCTGTCCAGGGTAAAACTCATAATGTGTTTTGCAACTTTATATAGACTGCATCAGTGATGCATACAGCTCCCCCGCCCGACATGCCTGCAGGTATTACATACTCTGTTAATTAATAGTAAAGGAAGTGACTTTACTAATACAGAAGTAGGATTTAAGTGTTTCCAAGTAGTAACAAACAGAACAAAGTGCAATTACCGAGTAAAATAAAATAAATCATGCAAGTCTATGTTAAAAACTGCAATACCAATAAACTCACAAGTTTCAGTAAATTCTTCCTTTTATAGATTAGTCTCCTGCTAGTCTGGGTCCAGCAATCCACTCACACCCTGTAGTTACTGTCCTTGTTCCCTTTTCTTTCAGGTATGCTTTGGGGTGGAGAGGCTCTCTCTTTAGGCCAGATGAAGACCAAAATGGCAGGGTCTCCCTCCAGGCTATTTAAGTAGACTTTCTCTTGTGGTGGAGACCCCCTCGCTCCCCCCTACTTTCTTAATTGCCAAATCCCAGCCCTCCAAAGAAAATTGGAGATTTTGAGTCACATGGGCAAGCCACATGTCCATGAGATTGAACTCAGTTTTTACCAAGCCAAGGCCAATTCCTGGGAAGGCCAGATGTGGAATTTCGTCATCTTCAAGTCATGTGTAGGCTTAAGTGTTTTGATGAGCACTTTAATTTGCAGCTATTTGCTCCAGAAGCGTGACCGAAATGCTCTAACTATAGGCTAGTTAAAAATCAAGCTAGTACACAGCCTAAGCATTCGTAACTGTGAATACCAAAAATGATACATATGCATAGAAATAGGATGTACATTCAGGAATCTAACCTTTACACAGATATATTACATGGCATATGTAGGCCTATAAACATGTATTCCAGTTAATGTCACACGATCATCATAAGCATATTTGTCATGGTAATATATTCCCCACTCTGACCTTAGCGTGCCAAAAGAGACAGGTACCCAGCAGAATTCTCTAAGCTTAATTTAACCAAGCTTAGTACTGGTAGCGCTGCCACGCAACAGGACATTCGCAGTGCCTGGTACACTCTGCTGGTCCCCCCAAGACCCTTGCCCAGGGAACCCCAAGACCCAGACCCTCTGGATCTTACCACAGAGGAAGTAAACACTTTCCCACCAGTTTGCTCCTCCCCAGCTTCCCCTCCCCGGTTACCTGGAAGATCACTGTGTTCAAACTCCTTAATCTTAAACAGATAGAGGAAAAATGCACCTTCCCCGCTCCTATCTCTCTCCCCTCCCAGACTCTCCTGAGAGAGACCGTATCTAACACAGAGAGAAATTAGCCTTTCCTTCCCCTTCCCTCATTTTCTCCCCACCAACCCTGGTGACATCCAGATCTGTCCCTGGGGTCTCAACACCAGAATAAAAAAAGCAATTGGGTTCTTAAAGCCGAACTTTTAATATCAAGAGAGAAAAACAGTAACATTATTTTGTAAATTTAAAATGGAATAGTCTCTTTCAGCCATATAAGGACACTGGAATACCCTCCAGTCTAAGTATAAAGTACAATTAAAACATTCCTTTCAGCAAAATACAATTTGAACTCCTTCCAGCCAAATACACATTTGAATAAAGAAAACAAACAAAAGCCTAACTTGCCTTATCCGTACCTCGTTTCTCACTATTTTGAATCTATAAGACCTATATGAGGAGATTGGACGAAAAACCTGGTTCAGCGTCTGGTCACTCCTGTGTTCTCAGAACCCATGTAGAGAACAACACAAAATAAGCAGCACACACAAACAACTTTCCTCCTCAAGATTTGAAAGTATCCTGTCCCCTGATTGGTCCTCTGGTCAGGTGACAGCCAGACTCACTGATCTTGTTAACCCTTTATAGGCAAAAGAGATATGAAGTACTTCTGTTCTATTAACTTTTACTTATCTGTTTATGACAATATTCCATAAAGCCTTCGGGGGGGGGGCACCATTACATGTGACCCCAGGCACCACTGCAAAGATATACGTACAAAGTATATATTGTGAGGTATCATTTAAAAACTAATAACACAGTGGTTAATAATATCATGGTGAAATGTATGTGACAATGCTGTGTGTGGAATTATGGATATTCACTGGTATTGTGTCTTAAAATCAGTCACTAAAAGGTGTTTAAACTAGGCATGTCAGAGAGAGTTGATAAAGAGGTTTCTCAAGATAAAGGAAAGAGGCCAACACTTCAAGGTGTGGCCAAATTTAATGGGCTGTTCATTTGTATCAGAAGTTGCAGGAAGGGAACATTAACATTGTAAAATTACAGCAAAAAGCATCACACTGGAACACACCAGGGGACATCTTAATCAGCCCCTCAAAGGAGACAGGAAATTAAACCTGAGGGGATCAGTTTAACCCTTGAAACCAAGGCACACTTCGAGATATGAGGACTCCTTGAAAGGTTTTGGATGATCCATCCCCTGAGGAGACAAGGAAAACCATGGACTCTGTGGGGATCTTAGCGAAGAGTTAACCAGCTATTGCTGGGAAAGGAAGACTGGCGGGGAAACTACCTTGAATAAAGACTGTGGTTTAAGTTAGGTCTTGGACATTAGAAAGCCTGTTTTTACTTTTGTTTGTTTGTAACCATTTCTACCTTTATTCCTTTTACTTGGTATCACTTAACCCGTGTCCTTGTGTTAATAAACTTGTGTTATTTTTCCTATAAACCAACTCAGTGTGCTGTGTTAGAAGGGAAGGGCATGTTTACCCAAGTTAAGTTAATACACTGTAATATACTGACTTTTAAAAAGAGCAATGAACTTAATATCTTTTCTGACTATCCAGTGATAGGGGCTGTGCATGGCAGAGAAACATCTCTGAGGAGTTCAGGGGCTGGAGTTCACAGATTGTTACCTGCTAGGCAAGGTTTAGGCTAGTAGAGCCTTGAGGGGCTTGCGGGTAAGGAAGACAGACCAGTGCAGCAGGGAGCTGACACACAGTCTAACTCCAGCGTAGTTCATTCTTGCTGAGACAGAGAGGTAACACAGTGGCTCACCGTTCTGGGTTTCCCCGCCAGCATGTTACACAGGAATCAGCACTTGTTGGGAGCACCAGGCTAATTTTACAGAGGAGGGAGTGCGAGGGCCCAGGAGTGTGGGATGGCCCAGGAGCTGTGAACTAGTAGATTTGTCTTTAGTGCATTTTGCTGAGTGTGATTATCATTGCCAGCACTTTTGTTAGAATTTATAGAAATCTGTCTGAAAGACACTTTCCCACCCAGGAGAAAACTGCTCTCACCTTCATCCAGCAGTAATTATATATAATATAATATGGGAGTTATTGGGTTATATAGAGACATTTCAGGTTCCAGTTATATCGTCTGGTTTATTAGAAGCTCTAATTTCTTCATAATTAGATCTAACCATGTGTTGTAATAAACTCCCAGCCCCCAATTTGCCCAGATTTAGGGAGGCAGACAACACAAAATTGTTATAATGATTTGTATACATTACTATGCAGCCACATACATATAACCCCAATTTTCCATACAAAGTGGAGAGTACCTCTGGGTGACCTTACACACACAACTTGGGTAATCTTGAAAATAAGAGGAAGATTAAGGCTTGTAGGAGGCATCCATGCAGTTGCCTCTGAAGAGTGGATTTTGTAAAAATTAAGTAAGTGCTTTGTGAAATCATCTAAAATACATACTGTCAAGGTTCCTTCCCCACTCTGAACTTTAGGGTACAGATGTGGGGACCTGCATGGACACTTCTAAGCTTAATTACTAGCTTAGATCTGGAACAGTGCCACCATTCCGAATTCCAGTGTCTGGAGCACTCTCTGTCCCCCCAAACTTTCCCCTCCCTGGGTTGTCTTGAGGGACTTCACCAATTCCCTGGTAAAGACAGATCCAAATCCCTTGGATCTTAAAACAAGGAGAAATTAACCATCGCCCCTCCTTTCCTCCCACGAATCCCTGGTGAGTCCAGATGCCATCCCCTTGGATCTTAAAACAAGGAAAAATCAATCAGGTTCTTAAAAAGAAAGCTTTTAATTAAAGAAAGAAAAGTAAAAATCATCTCTGTAAAATCAGGATGGAAAATTCTTTACAGGGTAATCAGATTCATATAGCCCAGAGGAACCCCCTCTATCCTTAGGTTCAAAGTTACAGCAAACAGAGGTAAAATCCTCTCAGCAAAAAGGAACATTTACAAGTTGAGAAAACAAAATAAGATAACCGCCTTGTCTGGCTGTTACTTACAAATTGAACTGAGAGACTGATCAGAAGATTTGGAAGCTGGATGACGTCTGGTCCCTCTAGTCCAAGAGCGACAACCAAAGAGCACAAACAAAAGACTTCCATCCACCAAGATTTGAAAGTATCTTGTCCCCCTATTGGTCCTCTGGTCAGGTGTCAGCCAGGTTTACTGAGCTTCTTAACCCTTTACAAGTAAAAGAGACATTAATCCTTAACTATCTGTTTGACACATAGCGATTTACCTACTGAAGCGTCCCGTCAAAGAGGGCAGCTAGAAGTGCAGTCAGGAGGCCAAAAGCGATAAGTGGCTCTTTTGTGAAGGGAAGGAATGGACTGATGGATGGCTCAGCAAGACTAATGGCTCAAGCAAGTTGGAACACTTTTCTGTATGAACTTGCAGTGCTTTATTCCTTTGTCTGTTTCAGGTAATTGAAAGTCTTGGTTTATCTACATGTCTCAACTTACATGAGGAGGATGTACAGCACTTTAATGGGAACAGGACTTGCTGCACACTTAATTGTGTAACACTTTTCTGTGCTTTCATTGATGCAATGGGCTTTTATGGCAAAGAAAATGTGACTCCTCCTGGCACCACAGGGTTAATGTGTGTTGATCCATCCCACTGGCAAATGTGTGTGTTACAGTGAATCCCTGCAAACCCCTTATATCAAACAGTGGGATGCAACTCCTCAGGATCATAGAACATTTGGGATGAGGAGGGCGGGTACGCATGGAAGACACAAGGAGTTTGCTGAAAAGTAAATCTGCACTAAGAAAATTTGTCACATGCTGGAGAGTGTTTGTTTTCTTTTTTCCCCTCTAATCAAAGGGACAACTGCACCTTTGATTTTATGACTCTTAGAGAATAGCACTGTTTGTCCTGGGGACCCAGTTGTGATGGACAGTACAGCACTTAGCTCTAAGTTTGAGAGATCGTTTGTTCATGAAACTGGCACTGGAGACACCTGAGGTGTTTGGACTACTGCAATGGGAGGAGGGCAGTGCAATCCAGAGTATAGGATGTTGGGCTAGAAGTCAGGACACCTGGGGTCTATTCTCACCTCTGATTCCCACTGTGGGCAGATCACTTTTCTGTCTGTGTTTCCACATCTAGGCCTGAATTCTGGACAGTACTTAAGCATGTGCGTCAGTGCCATTGGCTTACGTGCTGTCCTAAATAGGGCAGCTTTTCTGAAATGGGTCCTTAATGAGGATTATAGTGCTTGGCCACGTTTGTGAAGTGCTGGGGATCAGTGGATAAGAAGGGGCATAACTATTTTTAATGATACTTTCCCATTTTCTCTCTTAACTCGTTGATCTTTCTGTCCCTTTGATTGATGGAATGTCTTGCAGCCCACCTCATATTGGAGAGATCTTTCCTGGGCAAGCTCCCCTCTTCAGTCCTCACTGCTTGAGTCTCAAAACATTTAATTTCCATTGACTTACCGCACACGGGTCACAGAACCTCTCGAGTAAGACAATGCTATAGAATAGTCTTGTAAAATTTTACTTCTCTGGTCACCTGGGGTGAGTGATTATTTTGACAAGAAATAAAATATAATTCTTATTATTTATAATCGTGCATGTGAGTAAATATGAGCAAGTATATTTTGCTCCAGTGCTGATAAATTTTCATTAAGATTTTTCCAAGCTGTTGTTCTAACATTATGCTAACTATAGACCAGTGATCTCCAAACTTTTTTAATTGCGCACCCCATCAGTAAAATCTTTTGAGCTCGGAATCCCGCCAAAACTGCTGAAGCGCCCCCCCGCCCAAAAGTGCTCCTCTTGCTGCACACCCCCAAGGATCCTCTTGTGCACCTCCTGGGGTGGATGCACCCCACTTTGGAGACCGCTGCTACAGACTAATATGAGCTAGCCTGTAGACTGAGAGCTATACTACAGCTCCAACTATTAGAGCTCAGACAGCCAATTAATCAGTGTCTACAGGTAATTTTTCTAAAATGCCTGAGGAGGAAAAATAAACCCTCTTGGCATGTTCATCATATCTGCATTGCGGAAGCATTAGCCTCTTCACCCAGTGCTGGCAGCACAGACCCCTATCTTTGTCTATTCACCCAATACCCAGAAGGATTCAGCACATCTAAAACTCTGCTTGGAATTAGTTCCATGATGAACGACACCTTTTGTACTTCATGGACAGAAGGATCTGCCACTTCCACTAAATTGTTTAATTTTTCACTGAGGAAGATCTCCATGTTTATCTGTGACACTGTGACAACTGTATAATAACCTTCCTCTAATACCCTGCTGCTTTAAGAGAACATCTAAGATCACAGTGAAAAAAATAAAGATTTGCAGTTCTTATAATTGCCTCAGAAGATTAAGCTCCCATCACAATATTGACACTTAAGGCACATGGTAGAAAGCCTATTAGGCAACCAACAATTAATCACTAATGTAAAAATCAATGCTAGAGCAATAACAGTGAGTTTACTCTCCACCTAAGTGGTGTGAACGCTCATCTGCAGCAGCTTGCAAAAGAAAAACCAATCTCACATGGCTTTCTGTGAAGGCTTTTCTGAATTCCCAAGTGAGGAGCTAATTTTAACTACACTTTATTAGTTAGCTTACATCCTCTACAAAAATCTTGATCAAAGCTCTGTGCAAGCAGCTCACCCAGAGAACTAGGAAACTGAAAAGAAGGCTGTTGGCTCCCTCTAGTGTTAGCTTCTGCAAACAAGGTCAGTTCTTTTCTCCTTGAAAAAACATCTATTTAGCACGGGTTTGACATTGCAGGCTATTCTAAAAGGCAATGAGAAGGGAAATGTGCATGTTTATTAAATGGGGGTTAATCCCAGAGTTGAGTAGATTGCGATGACCAAGGTATTTTGAATAAACTGTGTTAACTCTGGGATGGACAATTGAGAGTGTGACCATATGTAGTAAAGGGCAATTAAACCACAAAAAGGCTTGGGGTGGAGTTAGGATGAGGAGGATGAAGTTCTTTAATATTTGGAGCTGGGCTTGGCCTCCACAGCAATGCAAAAAAGCTGGGTAGAATTAACAATGAAGAAAGGAAATGGATCGCTGAATGCTCATTGGATGTCCAGAGCGGTATTTAATTGGAAAACAAGAATTCGCAGAATCAGGTTGATGGCATTTAAGCCAAAATTTCAAACCTGATGCACAAAGTAATTGTCTACATCTGTATGATTGTTCCTTGATAAAAATGGCCTGATTTTCGAAAGTGCAGCTTTCACTAAATTCAATAGGAGCTCAGCACCTCCGGCCAATGGGTGTATTTCTTTAGGCTTTAGAGTCTCAAAATATTGGCCTTGGCCTCTAATCAGATTGAGCAGAATTTCTCTATGGACCGTGCCCCAGTGAACCAAAGGGAGAGAATGTTCATCAGGGAGCCAGATTAGCATATTGAATCAGGCTTATTCAGACTCCCGCCTTTCAATCAGTTTGCCCCTGAAACGAATTTAGATCAGGTTACAGAAGTGGTTTTCTAAATGTGCACACGAGCATATTTCTTATAACTGCTGCACTTGTCTCCTTTAACGAATACCTGATCTGCTTATCCTATTTGCTGATGTGGACCAGGCCTGGGAGATATTAGGAGACGGTAGAAGAACTGGGGCAGAAAACTGTTCCAGGACAATTTTTTTTCTCCTTTCCCTCTCCTATTCCCTTCTGTCTCCTCATTGCTCCTTATGTCTTCTTTATATATCTCCATTTCCCTTCATCTCTCCTTATTTTTACTCTGCCACTTTTCCCTTTCAATTTTCTTTCATGTGCTCTGTAAAGTACAAATCTTAGGCAACCCCCCCACCCAATCACTTTTTGATCAGGTTTTAAACCCCATTCTCTCGCCCTCTTTTAAAAAGGTGAAAGCAAACTCAGAGTCAAGCACTCTGATGACTTCCAATTTATTTTCTCCACAAGGGGGGTACAAAAATAATTGCATGGTTCATTGGGATATTATGAGGGTGTGTCAGTGCCAGTACTTGGTCTCTGGTGAACAAGGAATTAATATTCGCTCTGATTCATCTTTCTTCCCTTTGCACACATGATGGGGGCAGGGCTAATGAGTGTCTGCTGGGAAGAGGGAGAAGAAGAGAGAATGCCTTTGCGAAGATGCAGTGGGACTCAACACCCAGGCTCATAGGACTGGATTGAACCCCAAGCTGAGGAATTTTCTGTTTCTCCATATGTGAACTTATTCTTCTTTCTGGTTCTAAATGTTTTCCCTGAAGGAAAAGATCCTGTTGGCTGCAATTGTTATTTGCTAACCTCCTGGTTGATAGTCACATACAAGAGTCATATGGCTACAGTTGGTTTCTTTCCTTTAGAAATCGCAGTACAGGTTTCACCTCATCTTTGAAACTGTTTGCACATTGGGTCGTTTGATATACGAGTTTCTCAACTAGTAAATTATCCTTCATTAATATCATGTCATTCTCTTGATGTGGGACTGAGTCAACACTGTAGTGAGTGACAGAGTCTGGTGGCACCTTAAAGACTAACAGACGTATTGGAGCATAAGCTTTTGTGGGTGAATACCCACTTCGTCAGATGCATGCGTCTGACAAAGTGGATATTCACCCATGAAAGCTTATGCTCCAATACATGCGCCAGTCTTTAAGGTGCCACCGGACTCTTTGTCGCTTTTTACAGACCTAGACTAACACAGGTACCCCTCTGATACTTAACACGGTAGTGTTTTAGATACAGTTATTTATTTATTTTTGCTGGTAATATGTGCTCTCAATATGCAGTTTTCTTAATCTCCCTTCCTCTTACATTCCTAATAAATGAGGGCTGGAGTTAAAAGGAACTGTACGTTTGGGGCTATTAATGGGGAAAAAAAACACTTCCCCAAATAATTTCCCCCACTGATTTCTCTGTCTCTCCTCCTACATTTTTCTTGTTGTAAAACCTTTTAGATGTCTAGTATGGTTGTCATAGGCCATTTCCCCCCTGCTGTGTTGAGTCAGGACTTCAGACAGCAGTGCCTCCTCTCAGTAGGGAGAATCAGCTGTCAAGTGATAAGAGGTGTGTAGCTTCCGCTCATCAGATCCACCTCCTACACTAATGGATGCTATTCCTAGCCTTAAGTCTAGCAGGCAGATAAACTACTCTAGCTGCGCTGTGATATACCCTATCTTGGGTTGACATTTTAAATTGTCCAAAGTGGATGAAGGATGGCAGGAGGGTAATTTTAACCTCTGTTTTATGTAAGATGGTCATTGAAAGGACGCACAGAACTGAGTCAAAGAAATGATACAAACTGAATTTTCCTAAACTGAAACGTCTGTCCGTTTCCTTGAGGGCTTAGAGAGATTGTGCCCCCAGGTGTGAGAACCTGTCCCCTCCAGGATCTCAACCTGGTCTTGTTCAGGCTTACTGGGCTCCCATTCAAGCCCATTCAAGGTTTTGGAGATTTGTGCCCTCACTTTGGAGCCACTGAACATGGTTTTCTTTAAGGATAAGGTGCAGTTGAGTCCTCACCTTTGCTTTCCTTCCAAAGATGGTCTCCCAGTTTCATCATAATCAAGATATTTTCCTGTCAGTTTTCTATCTGAAGCCACATGTGAACAGGAAAGAGCAGAGACTCCACTTGTTGGACATTAGGCTTTCACTAGATTTCTGCATTGAAAGGACCAAACCATTCTGGAAATCCACCCAGTTGTTTGTAGCGGTTGCAGACAGGATGGAAGGTCTCCCTATCTCAGGTCAGAGAATCTCATTGTGGATCATGTCATATATCTGTCCATGCTATGAGCTGGTGAGTGTTCTGCTCCCACCTATCCTAGCTGCTCACTCCACAAGGGCACAAGCATCTTCAGCGGTGTTTCTGACACAGGTCGCTATTCAGGACATTTACAGAAGAGCGATATGGTCATCAGGGCACACGTTTTCTTCTGATTACTCCATCACTCAGCAGGCTAGGGACAGTGCTTGATTTGGCCAAGCCATGCTGCAGTCAGCATGTCCGTAAACTCTGAGCCCACCACTGGTGCAACTGTTTGGGAGTCACTTACATTGGAATGAACATGTGCCAGGACTTGAAAAATAAAAAACAGTTACTAACCTTTCTGTAACTGTTGTTCTTTGAGATGTGTTGCACATGTCTATTCCACGACCTGCGCTCCTACCTATCTTTTAGAGTTGGCCAGAAAGAAGAAACTGAGGGGATGCAGGGTCAGCGAGCCCTTTATACCGGTGCTTTGGACACATGCACCAGAAGGTGCCAGAGCCAACCTGATGGATACCATTGGGGGAAAAATTTTCAATAACTGTGCTTGGGGCATGCACACACCGACATTGGAATGGACATGTGCAACACACCTCGAAGAACAATGATTACGTAAAGGTTAGTAACCATTTATTTTTTGGAGTGAGACATAAAACTGAATGCTTATTTGCCACTGAGCAGAATCACAAGTGCCAAAGATTTTTCATCCATTGAAAGGAACCAACAGTATGTGTGAGTGGTGCCCTTCTAATGTCCCAAGTAAGGTAGGGAATATGCTGTATAAAAACTTTCTCCCTTTGCTGAGGAAAAAGTCTGTCAGCATATGTGTTTGCTACAGAGTTAACTCAAGTGATTGGCGCCTGGGTCTAGGCACCTGGATTAGTCTAGTCCAGGTGTGAGCAGTCACAACTGGAAAGCCATACCCAAATAACTGTGACCTTACTGGTGCTACACTCACCCGTGTGTATCACTAGGATTTCTAGGGAGCATAGCTTATCACTTTTTGTGTTGCAGGATGCTGTTGCTGGGAGTGGTCAGTGCCAAATGCTTCAGAGGAAGGTGCAAGAAATCTGACAGTGAAAAATTATCATATAATTATAACCTGCTTGTAATGGAGTTATCTTCCCAGCCCTTGTCAGTTAGTAGTTGACCGATGCCCTGAAGCATGAGGATGTACATTCTGTATTTTTATCCTATCTAATGTCACTGTGGATGTTCTCATTATCAGTATAAATATCTAAGCTTTTCTTGAATGCCACTAACCTATTGGT
Source organism: Chelonoidis abingdonii (assembly GCF_003597395.2). Lineage (NCBI taxonomy): Eukaryota > Metazoa > Chordata > Testudines > Testudinidae > Chelonoidis > Chelonoidis abingdonii. Next base: position 86,231,450 of record NC_133772.1, read on the forward strand.
CTAATAAAAGAGGCCACTAGCTTTGTTCACCCTATGTACAAATGTGTATTAGGTAGTATTAGGTGCTACCAGGAACCATATTACTTGGAGATGTCCAAGTAATTTCAGCCTAACTATCCTTGTAGAGTATATGTCGTGAGTGCAGCTGGGAGCAAGTTTCCTAACCCCAGTAGCCAGACTTGTGCTAGAGGTATTCAAGTAAGCATGTTAAAAGTAGTGGTATGGACACAGAGCTTTGAGTTGGAGCTCAGGTTTTGCAACTTTTTGCAACTGTATCAAATTATTGATGCATATTCAATTTGTGATCCACCATCAACCTCAGATTCTTTTTAACCGTTCTGCCACCTAGCCACTTATTCCCCATTTTGTAGCTGTGCATTTTATTTTTCCTTTCTAAATGAAAACTTTGCATTTGTCTTTTTTAAATTTCTTCTTGTTGAATTCAGACAGTTCTCCAATTTGTCAAGAGTGTTTTGAATTCTAGTCCTCCAAGGTGCTTGCAACCAGTCCCATCTTGGAGTCATCCATAAACTTTATATGCATATTCTCCACTCTATTACTTGTGTCATTAATGAAAATATTGAATAGTACCAGAGCTAAGACTCACCCCTGCGGGACCCAACTAGATAAGCCCTCCTGCCCCCAGTATGACATCAAACCATAGATAATTACTCTTTGAAAATAGTCTTTCAACCAGTTTAGCACCCACCTTATAATATTACATCTAGAGCACATTTCTCTACTTTGCTTATGAGAATGTCATGTGGGACTGTATCAAAAGCCTCACTAAAATCAAGATATATCACATCTTCTGCTTTCCCACATCTACTAGGGTAGTAATCCTGTCAACAAAGGAAATTAGGTTGGTTTGGATTATTTGTTCTTGACAAATCCATATTGACTATTCTTTACAACACTACAGCTCAATACATGCCCTGAGAGAATTTGTTTAGGTCTCAAGGGGTTTACTTCCATGCCTTACACTTCTTCATCCTTTCCCTTTCACATCCTTTTCTGAGAAGGAAGGCTTCTTGTGGGTATTACTTGTACCCAATGGGTGGAGCAGCCTACTGCTTATTATGTGCTGCAAATATTTTCCCTTTCGCTCCCTTTTTGGGAAAAAAAATTCCAGATCAAAAATCAAACTAAATTACAAGGAAAATGGTCAGAAGGGATGGGTGACACAAAGACTTGTGTCTAGAAATCACAGTGACAAGAATCCACCCTTAGTGGTCCGTTGACATGTTCAAGCCAAACTCTGTAATGAAAAGAGCTAGAAACTTTCCTATGTGGGAACAAAGGTGCAAATTACCCTTGATGTTTTGATTTTTCCCTAAGTGGGACAAAGGAGATCGCAAAGCTCCATCTCTGATAACCAGCCAGCTCTTCCCCAGTTTTAGCTTTCAAAGTGTGCACAAATGTTTGCAGGCAAAAAATTTAAATTCTGAACAAGGATATTAACCAGAGAAGGAATACTTGACTGGCTGGTACTGCACAGAGCTGCTCAGGATGATTTCAGCACAATATATTTGTGATGAAAAATGGCTATTTGACAAAAATATATCGTTTCACAGAACATTTTCATTTCAGTAGAAATTTTCCAGGTTTTTAATGAAAAATGGGAACTGGAAATTTTTATTGAAAATATTTTTTAAAAACTGAAAAAAGTTGTTTTTTTAAATTTTTTCAGTGAACTTTTTTTCAAAATTATATAAGGAAAAATAACTGGGATTTTTTGTCCATCTCTAGCTCTGTTATAGTGAAAACCGAAAACTGAGCCAAAACTCATGAATTTCTCCTTCTTCCTTCCACAGCAGCAAAGGGGAAAGACACTTCCTTACCTGCAATAATCAGTTGCAACCTGCAGAGGGAACTAAAAGGTCACTCACTAGGCTCTGCAGTCTCCTTTCCTTACTTTTCCCTCCAGAGCAGCACAAAGCCCAGGACAGGAGTGACCATACAAATAAATGACATCAAAACTGCTCCCAAAGCATGATGTACCCACTTGTCACCAATGGGAAACACCCATCAGAGGAACATGAAGGCAGACACCGGGATCCCAAGCTCAATACAAGATCAATGGTAAGAAACCCATTTGTCATCTACAGTGTCATTGTAAGAGACACCTCATGCCTTGACTTGGTTTGTATTGCACTGTATGATACTGCAGGCCCAGGGTTCACTCATCTCATCCTCCAGATAATAGCCTGCTACAGACCCAGTCACAGAAAACAGAACGATGTAGTGGAGAAAGCCATCCTATTCCACTCTAGTTTCAAATACAGGAGAGAGTCCCTGAGCCCAGATCCTTCAGGGGCATCTTTCTACTCTGTTAATGCAGAGAGAAGTCCAAGGTGTGCATCCTGCTGATCTCTGGACCTGTAAAAAGGAGAGGTTTCCCGGAGAAGCTGACAAAATTGCTACCTAATATGGTGTGATGCAGAGGCTCAATGGCAAATGGGCACCTGTTCTTTGAAAACGGCTCTCACCTTAGACCTGACAAACTCACTACACCAAACAAGTCTTGCAGGATATTGATCCATAAACAATGACATGTACTGTATCTACAGAAAGCTTGTAGCTTGTCAAGATTCATGATGGTGAAATGTGTGCATGGGTAATATTTAAGGAATAATGTAATTATATTGAAAATATGTTTTCTGGCGCTGGAATAAAAGTTAGTCACCAGGGGGATAATATGTTTTTGTGATGACCCATTCAAACAGGAGGATGTTTTCACCCTGCCCTGATTAGCTGGTGAAGTAATGCAAAGCTCAATTATTTAGCCTTGCTCCATCCCAAGACTTTCAATGGAAAACCATCAGAGAAAACTGGAAACAATTGAAACCTCCTGCTTTCCTAGGCATCCAGGGCTCTCCACAGGGTCAGAGGCTGCTTGGCCTCAGCCTGGCTGTTTTCTGCCCTATGCCTGGCTCCTGGCGACTGCTGTTGTCTTCCCACTTCCCCTCGCCAGGGTGACCATGACCTCTCCTCTTCCTGCCCCTGTGCTGTCTCATGCTCCCTAGGCCTGCATGTGTTCCAGAACCTTCTCAGGGACTTTCCCACCTTCGGATGCTGCCTCTCCAGGCTCTCACCCTCTCTCTGTCTCCACATGTCTGCCAGCAGCAGCAGGAGTGTGGGGGGAATGCATGCTCAATCTTTGACCCACTTGAGGCCCAGCAGCAGCCTTTCTCTTTGGCTCCCCCCCGCCCATATCCACCTGCTTCAGGGGAGTCAACAATGCAGGACTCTGTCTTCAACTCCACAGGGGGCCCGAAAGGTATGGCTCTTGAGGCACAGCCCCTTGCTAAGGGGGATGGGGCTACAGATAGAACTGGTAAGCTGGGCTACAGTGCTCCATTGGGAGCAGATGATCTGTGATTTCTGTGAGTAGCCAGTGTCATGGGCTGGATATCACAGGGGAATGACTGAAAGGGACTTGTGGACCACGGTGCACCTCTTGTTAACCTGAGAGGCAGAGATAGCTGGCATAGCCCAGAGGAGAGTGCCTGAGTGGCTAAAAGGCTTGTGGTGTTGTGGAGCTAACAACCAGCCATACTATAGAGAAGCCTCCCACTTGCTAGAGGCAGAGGGTAACAAGATGAAGTCAAGTCCTGGGTACCTCGAGAACCACCAAATAGAGTGATGAAGTTCCCATGACTTATTTTCTTGAAAACCTTCAACATCCACACTGGCGCAACCTCTGATGCAATGATCCCAGATCTCCTCTCTACACCATCCACGCTCAGTTTCTCACAGGTTATCTCAGAACTTGTACACACAGCGAGTGGTTCATTCCCCTACTCTCACCTGCCAACATAAACCTATTATGATGGTGAAAGCTCCTCGCATAGCTGGGATATACATTATTATATTATGTCACAGTGCACTCACATACAGCACCCCATTCCTGTCATCTCTGGTCCTAGAAGCCCAATTTCCCACTAACTCCTCAAAGTGTTTGAAGCAGGCAGGGGAAAGCAACATGTTAAAATTATTTCACTATTTAATTTATTTCAATGAATTCTTCTCTGAAGAGCCCCTAATGAGAATGACCTTAATTGCCAGTTAGGCTCATTGAAATGGCTTGATCACATTTAAATAGTGCTGTCTTCTTTATACAATAATTCAGATAAGGTCCTTGCCATGATGTAGGTTTGAAAAGAATTTTGCCATCTAATTGTTCCATATGTGGAGGCCAGTCTAGAGATCTGTCACTCTCGCACACTGTGAAAACCAGCAGTTGGGCAGTGCCAAACAAAGCCCAAACAGATGCTGCTTTTTATTAGATTGTAATCACGTTTATTGTATTATAAAAATACATTGCTAAAAATATTTTTGAGAGTGGGAAGTATTCAGAAGAGCTTTCATACACTAGGAAGTACAACCAAAATTCACAAATATTGTCTGAAAATTCTTATTACTGTGTTTCTAAATACAGCAGCTGCAGTTTCACATAGGAAAAAACATCCAATGTCAAAAGTTACACAATCTATCATCCATGTGCTGTGTTATACTAGAGAAACATATGCACAAGGAAGAAGGCTTGATCAATGCAAAAAATATATTTATCTGATGGCTTTTAGGAATCTTACGTGAAATGTTTTGGGTTTCTCAGTCCAGTTCTCCAGTGGGCAAGAGTCCACATCCTAAAAATCATCACCACAGTCTGTATGTTTATCATCTTTGGTAGCAGTATAAGCAAATTCATTCCTGACTCCATCCACCTTTCAGCATGCCTTAGAAAACTACTCAGCTACAAGGCCAATAGGTAGTGCCCTTGAGTTGGTAGATCAGTAAAACCACCAGATGATGTCAGCCATCAATACCTTGTTCCTAAATCACTATCTTCTGTGGTGACTGAGAATGTACCTAGGGGGTCATTCCTATACCAGGTCAGATGAAGTGCACAGGCAGAAGGCTAGTGCACTGGTCACGTGAAACCCATTTTGAATCCATTTTCTAGCACTACAAAGATTTCCTACAGGACTGTACCACTGCAGAAAAAGGAGGAGAGTGTGTTCCCTCTTCCATCATCACTGCCAACATCATGGTCAGCAGAGATTTTCTGCATAGTGAATCAATCTAGATGACATAACCCAGACATCAGAACCAAGCACTATCCGCCTTACACAATCCTGGTACTACTATGCAGAAAACAACCACCAATCCTGCAGTCCTATGCAGGCTCAATTCCTGCTAAAATAAATGAGAGCATTTCCTGCATTGGTGGCTCAGTCCTGCAAATTGCTGAGCATGCTGGTTGTGATCCAGGAAAGCATTTAAGCACATGCTTAACTTTAAGTATGCAAGTAATCAGAATATGGTAACATTTTTCTGTATAAAAGGATCTTTTTTAATGTTCAGCTTCAACAGAAAGTTTCCTATAAACAAATCACTTAGAGGAAGAAATAATAATAATGACATAATGTGTATATATAGTAAATAGTTCATTTATAATAATAATAACAACAACAAGAAATAATAACTAAAAAGAGTTTCCGTCCCTGTATGCCCATTAACTGCATTTTATGGGAATGGATTCAGTTCTCCAAGGTGTGGACTTTTCTTTCTAAAAGTAAATAGCATTTCATTAACATTTTCAGTATAAAGGATTTTCTCATTCCCCTGGAGTGTTTTACTACCTCATCTTCTGTATGCTGAATCTATTGTTCTGCTTCATCAACCTACCTGTCGAGTGCATTGATCTTTGAATTGAAGGCTTGAGACTTCCCCTCCAACAAGGTCATTCAAGCTTGTGGATTGTCCATTATTGCGACATTTAGATCCAGAAGACCTTTTACCAGTCTGAAGACGTTGGTACTATTCTGAAGACTTTGGTATATTACTTACAGCCTGTGTGCTTCGCTTCTGCCATTTGGCTGCAGCTTTTTTAAAAAACCCAACTCTTGTCCCAACATTAGTTTTGTTCTTATTTGGTGTGATTGCTGTATTCATTCAGCAATTCAGTGAATGTTTCTTGAATATAGAGCAGCCTCTGAACGCTGTGTCTGCATTCTTATGAGCACTTAGTTTGGAAAGCAAACAAAGCATTTCCTCTGTATTCTATACAGACTATCCCCTGAGAATTAGCAAATTGTGATCCATATGTTGACAACATACAGAATGTTGCAAGACATTAAGCAGTTACCTTGAGATGGGTTTTCCTAAAGTTAAAGAATTATTTACTATCACTGAAGTTAAATATAGGATGGATTTGGATGATAACTTGTATGACTGCATAGTACATATGATTCACAACTGAGTGAAGTGAATGCTATAGGTAAATCTTTAAGGGGATCTTAGCAATATTCGTAGCCATCTCATGTTCACAGGACTGATGTGTGAGGCATCATGATACACTGTTTGTCAGATGATTTCATGGTGTTATAGTCTTTAAGTAAAACATGGACAAATTTTCAATGTGCTGCCTGGTTGTCCAAGTTCAGAAACTGACTCTCATGCTGTCTCCTTGATATCTACAGAATCTAGAAGTCCTTCCTCAGCAATTTTTTTAATTCACACAGTTGTTCATTTGTATCATTTTATTATTGCTAATTATTTCTACAGCACATGTCTATAGTATTTTAGACACTACAGCATATAATTTCAAAAGTGACTAGTGATTTTGGGTCCTTCAGTTTTTGTGAGTCACCTGAACAGGGGACCAGATTTTCCCAGAGTGGATACTCAGCTGAAAATGTCAGTCAGATACAAGAAGTTCCTTGACCCAAAATCTTTACCGTATTAGTTTGCCAATGAATTAGCAAAAGTTGGAAGAGTGTAGGTAATAAGTTCATTTGAGTTTGTGTTGTTTAGGTTTGCCACATAGTAGTTCCAAGATTTTTTAAATAACAGATTAATCATACATTATCAAATCATAATCTCATTTAATAGTAGCCCAGAGGGCAGTTGCAGGTAGTTAGTTGTGCAAAGCTAGCCAAAAGAAGTGCGTTTTGAGGAGGGGAGAGCAAGGTGCCAAATTTGTTTAACACTGCCAATTTTCAGTCATTTAATCTTTTTAATTACTGAAACGACAGTGTGTGCTCAGTTAACATACCGGACTACTGCAATAGCCTTCCTGCTGGAATCCTCATGTAGTGATTGTGTTGTTAAATGCCTACTTCCTGCACTCATGATCACAGATTAGCTTTAGACAGTCCTGCTACTCAAAGGCTTAACATGGGTACATTTTCACTTCGGAATGTCTGCCTACATGGGTTAGATGAGGTAAACTAAGGCCCAGAAATTATTGGCATGTGTCTACAGCCCTGGATTTTGGAGTGATATGTTGGGGTCAGAATCTGTTTTCTTTAGGAATTCAATATATAAATGAATAAATAAATCTGTTTCTAGCCCACTTAGTTGCAAAAATAAACTTAAACATACAAACCGAGTTTAAACCAAATTAGTGACATCTGTCTGAGTCCGCAGACAGCCTGAAACAATAGCCCTGTTCACCTTATTGGTGTCAAGGTTCCTTCCCCACTCTGAACTTTAGGGTACAGATGTGGGGATCTGCATGAGAAGCTCTAAGCTCAATTAACAGCTTAGATCTGGTCTGGCTGCCACCAACCTGAAGCACTCCCTTCCCTGGGTAGCCTTGAGAGACTCCTCCACCAGTTCCCTGGTGGACACTGATCCAAATCCCTTGCATCTTAAAACAAGGAGAATTCAACCATCCCCACTCCTTTCCCCCCACCAATTCCTGGTGAGTCCAGATCCAGTCCCCTTGGATCTTAAAACAAGGAAAAATCAATCAGGTTTTTAAAAAGAAGGCTTTTAATTAAAGAAAAGAAAGGTAAAAGAAAACCCTCTGGGAGAGATTAGCATACCAGCTACTCTCACAGACAACAGATTCCAAACACAGAGGATGTTCCCCTGGGCAAAGCCTTAGTTACACCAAAAAAATACCCAAATACCCAATTAGATTCTTCCTCTAATTGCACAAGACAGGTTACAAAGAAATAAACAGAAACCTATTTCTTTCTTTCTAAAACTTAGTACTCTGATAAGAGGCTGGTTCCTTGATCTTTTTCACTCTGGCTAAAACTGAAACTGACTAAACAAAGGAAACTTCCCTCCTTCCTTTTGAAATATCTTGTTCCCCCATTGATTCCTCTGGTCAGGTGTCAGCTAGGCTAGATGAACTTCTTAACCCTTTACAGGTAAAACAGGCATTAACCGTTAACTATCTGTTTATGACAATTGGGATGTTAACTTTACAACTCCTTGCACTGGGAGAGCTCCTCTGAACATAATCCCAGAATAGGATTCTGGTTTTGGCAGGGGCCATGCTGCAGTCACCCCATCATAGCTCATGGGAGCTATAAGAAGAAACCCGCAGCTCACCTGTGGAAAGTGGTGGTCCATGGAGGGGGAGACCCTGCCTGGCTAAAAGGAGTGATGGTGGCCTTGTCTCCACAAGCCCATTTGATGGCTTTTGTGTGAGTGGCTTGTACAGCTGCCACCCCAAGGAGTGGTAGGACCATAGTGTACAGGGTATGGTCACAGCAGTGGAAAGTGGCTAGAGCGTGGAGTCAGAGTGGCAAGTGAGGATGTGCCTAAATCCTTACATTGCCTTAATTCAGTTTTTAGACTGGATGCTATAGATCATAAACTTTTCCTTTTGGCTTTTCAATTTTCCAGAATTTTGAAACTCCTGTCTGAAAAGGATCCTGGTTTTCATCTAAAGTGAAAAGTTTTTTGATCCAAAGGCAGGTAATCTAGTGTCTTACTGCTTATCCAGCTGTACATTTGATAGCATCGGTTGGTAAGACCACTGGCATGAATTTGTATGACAATCAACAAGGACAATAAACATGGAACTAGGACAAGACTGAGTCGCAAAGCGCAGATTTGGATCCTAGCTTTCACATAGATTAACAGATACTAAGGCCGGAAGAGACTACTGTGATTATCTGGTATGACCTCCTGTATAACATAGGCTATAGAACTTCCCAAAAATAATTTCTAGAGTATAGCTTTAAGAAAAACATCTAATCTTGATTTAAAAACTGTAAGCGACGAAGAATCCACCATCACCTTTGGTAAATTGTTCTAGTGGTTGATTACTCTCACTGCTTAAAATTTACACCTTATTTCCAGTCTCAATTTGTCTAGCTTCAGCCTCCAGTCATTGGACCATGTTATACCTTTCTTTGCTAAATTGAAGAACCCAGTGTTAAATATTTGTTCCTCATGAAGATTCTTATAGACTATAATCAAGTCACCCCTTAACCTTCTCTTTGTTAAGTTAAATAGATTGAGCTCACTGAATCTATCATTATAAGGCATGTTTTCTAATCATTTAATCATTCTTATGGCTGTTCTCTGAACCCTCTCCACTTTATCAACATCCTTCTTGAATTATGGGCACCAGGACTGGATATGGTATTCCAGCAACAGTCGCACCAGTGCCAAATACAGAGGTAAAATAACCTCTTTACTCAGACTGAAGATTCCCCTGTTTGTGCATCCCAAAAGAATTAGCTCTTTTGGCCACAGCATCACACTGGGAGCTCATGTTGTGCTGATTTTCCACCACCGCCCCCTAATCTTTTTCTGAAGTCACTGTTTCCTAGGATACAGCTCCCAGCCTAAGCATGGCCTACAGTCTTTGTATCCTGGTAATGTTACAGCTAGCCATATTACAACAAATATTGTTTTCTTGCTCCCAGTTTAACCAAGCAATCTAGATCATTCTGAATCAGCGATCTGTCCTCTTCGTTTATTTACCACTCTAACCCCACAACTTTTGTGTCATCTGCAAACTTTATAAGGGATGATCTTATGTTTTTTTTGCAGGTCGTTGATAAAGCTGTTGAAAAGTGCAGGACCAAGAGCAGATCTCTGCTGAACCTGACTGGAAATACACCCAACTGATGACGATTTCTCATTTAGAGTTTCATTTTAAGACTTACTGGTAACCTTAGCCAGTTTTTAATCCATTTAATGTGTGCCATATTGTTTTTATATCATTCTAGTTTTTTAATTAAAATGTCATGCTCCTGACAGAAATCTATGTGTATTACAACAGTATTACATTTATTAAAAAAAAGTTAGTTTGACAGGATTTATTTTCCATAAAACTACGTTGATTTGCATTAATTACAGTATCCTCCTTTAGTTCTTCATTAATTGAGTCCCGCATCAGGTGCTCCTTTATCTTGCCTGAGATCAATATCAAGCTGATAGGCCTATAATTACCTTGGTCATTTCATTTACCCTTTTTCAAAATTAGCAGATTATTAGCTTTCTTCTGGAACTTCCCTAGTGCTCCAAGACTTACTGAAAAATCAACATTATGGTCCAGCAAACTCTTCTGCTATCTTTTTAAAAACTCTTCTATACAAGTAATCTGGACTTGCTGATTTAAAAATGGCCAATGTGAGTAGCATCTGTTTAACATCCTCCATAGATGCTAGTTAGATGGAAAGAGGGTTATCACCATATGATGAGACTGCATCATCTGTTTGTTCCCCAAATACAGAGCAGAAATATTTATTGAACACTTTTGCCTTTCCTAAATTATTGTTGATGATTCTACTATTTGCATCTAGTAATGGGCCAATACTATTCTCAGGATTGTTTTTGTTCCTATTATATTTAAAAAACGGCTTCTCATTGGCCTAAATTCTGCTGGCCATAGACTCCTTTGACTTCCATTATCAATTTTCTACAATTGCTAACTTCTGATTTGTATTCATTACTATCAGTGTCTTCTTTCTTCCATTTGTTATATATTATTTATTTATATTTTACAGCTGCCTTCTCTTCCCCTCTAAACCAACTTGGTTTTTTAACCAGCACAGCCTTCTTCTTCTGCTATGAGATTTTGGCTTTTTGGGTATCTAGTGAGGTGTTCTTAAATGATTCCCATTTATCATTCATACTTCTGTCATTAAATTCTTCCTCCCAGCTGATTTGGCTCATAATTGTTTCTGGTTTTGTGATATTGGCTCTATTAAAGCAGAAAGGGCAAATTTCACCGCGTAGCAACAGAGTGTCATGATGTGTTGTAGCATGAGCTTTGAAAATATTGTAGGGTATATTAATATCCTGGAAACTATGGGACAGCCCCATGAAAACAGCACAACCAAAGAAATGTGTTTTGTTTTTAATATATAGCAGGAAAAATGTGTGGGTTTTGCTCTAAAAGCCCATAGACAGAAAACATTTTTTTGCCATGAAGTACTGCATTTGAATCAAGCTGAGAGACAGTGTCTTTGTAAATATTTATCATAATCCATTGCCAAGCCCCTGGTGGCAACTGCATCTGGCTCTTTTTAGTTCGCCCAGCCCCTAAGTTAGATGTCATTAAATGAGCACTGTCATACTTGTTCTGATTTGTAAGCTGAAAAACTTTTTGATACAAAACCTGTTTTGGGGAGCAAATTCCTCAAAAATTATATTAAAGATCACAAATCAGTTTTTATTTCATTTCCTCTTGGTATCCAAATACTCTGCAATCATTGTAACAGAGCACAAAACAGAGGAGTGATTTCAATAAGGTTTATTATCTTCATCCCATTTACAATTCACATTATTGTTGATTATTAGAGACCAAGGTAGTAAAGTTCACTTATGAAGATGGGAAGTCAATATTACATTTTACTTTCATAAGAAAGGGTCAATTAGAGAGGGTCAATCACCACAGTATCAGGGCACTAAACATATTATTACAAATAAATATAACCTCACACTTTTATTTAGCTGAGAATGTCAAAGTAGTTTAACAATGGCTAAGTTCTTTCACTGTATGGCAAATAAGACATCTTTATATATACTTGGGCCTGCATTTTCCAAGGGGATTAGACGTATTGGGTATCCAACTTGAACACCTTAAAGAGGCTTACTTATGAGAAACTGCTCAGCACCAACCTTCTTGAAAATCAATCCCCATTAAGGTGTCTCAGATTGAGCTTTCAAACATTGAAGCATCTGGAATTACTAGTCACATTTCAAAAGGGACAGGCTCACTTTTTAAAATACAGCCCAGGGAACTTTTAATTTCAAGATGTCAAGTATCAGAGGGGTAGCTGTGTTAGTTTGGATCTGTAAAAACAGCAAAGAGTCCTGTGGCACCTTATAGACTAACAGACATTTTGGAGCATGAGCTTTCGTGGATCACCCAAAACATCTGTTAGTCTATAAGGTGCCACAGGACTCGTTGCTGATTTCAAGATGGGCGCTTGTGCTAGAAAGGGGATGGTTTTCAGGGAAAGGTATGGATGATGTGGCAAGGGGACATGCATGTTGTTGCCATCCGGTCTGAGGATGGGGTGGAAGGTGTGCTTGGTTTGGCTAGTGAAGAACGGAGGCAAGTGGACCAGGAGGACAGGGTGAGCAAAAGAATACTTTGCTTTAGAATAGGACTTCTGTAGGTTGAGGGGAAACACTTTGTACATATTATGGAACAATTCGTGCATAACAACTGAGTTAAACCTTGGTCTTCTCACCTCTGATTTCCCCACCTATTGTTTGCAAGTCTCACTTTTGCATTATGCCCATCACCAGATGGTAAACTCTTCAGGGTAGAGAATATCTATTGGTATGTTCTTTAAGGTGCCTACCACACTGTGGGTACCACGAATAAGTAAATGAACAAGTATTAACCTGGTATTAGCAGACCAGAAATTGATGGGAGTGTTGACTTTTTACAGTTATTGAGCCATGTTCACCCCTGGTCTAATCCCAATGACTTAATTACTTCCTGTAAAACATTCTATAATTGGGGACTGCAAGACTCCTGTGGATTAGTCCTATTAGCAGATTTTGATCCTCCTGGGAGATGCTAAGTGAGTCCTGCTGATTTATTGCTACTCATGGCTCCTTAACACCACCCTGGCTATAAAGGTGATGGGAGTGTCTCTCTTGAGAAAGAGAAATCTGAGGTGTCAGGCTGAGCACTCCTAGGGAAGGAAGCCCTGAGAGAAGACCAGGGTTGGAACTGAAGTAGTTAATAAAGCCAAACCATAGAAATAAGATGAATTCTCACCCTGAACAGCATGTATTAACTGTGATTTGGAGCAGGCTGGAAAAGTCACCTGCTCAGACACACCTCTAAGGAGGAGCTTGAAGTCCTTTGGAGTTTTCAAGTGGAAAAGCCGTATAAATATCCACGGGGAAGCATTCGTTCCTGATTTTCAGGGATGGAAGCCATTCTTCATGGGGGCTGCTGCCTCTGCTGGTCTCACTCTTCCCTGACAGTACTACCACTCTGGACCTGTGTCGCCACTGGTTGTCCTTTCTGTTCTTAAGAGGACTACAGCCTGGAAGTTGCATGTAATACTGCAATTCCATTTAATTACATTCTTTCCAAGCTCTGCCTCTTTTTTCTTCTTTTGTATTCCTCCTGCCTTTCAATTTGCCTCTTATGTTGCTGTTTGCTTTACTCTTATGTAATTTATACAAGTGCTACTGAGTTTGCTGTAATCCTAATTGCCATAATGATTTAATGGTTTTGGACTTCAGTCACTCTCTTGTTGTATTCTCTGTAGTAAGAGCTGATCTATGTCAGTAATTTCCATTGGGGAAAAATGTAATTAACAGTTTATAAAAACCAAAAGCACCATGATTAGAGGTGTGGAGAAAACAGACGTTTTGGTGTGAGCATTTCTGATGGTGTTGAGATGGGTCTGGCTGTGTGATGTCCCAGGTCTTGAACGCAGGTCTTGCATCCTGGCCTCTGCCCAATATCCGCTGAAACTTGGTGAGCTGAGAAACTAGTAGGACTATAGCCACAGTCAAGACACCACTCACAGAAGCCCTGATTGGATGATAGCCGGCTCCACTGTTGGTCCAACTGAACTATTTAAGCCAGAAGGAGGCACAGGAAGTTAGTCTGAGCAGCAAGGTGATTTCCTGTTGCGGCTGTGTTGGACCCTAGTTGTGCTCTGCCTTTTGCATCCAACCCTGTTCCTGCTTGGCTCCTGCCTTCACTCCTGTTTCCACCACGCTCCTGTTCTGTACTTGATTCTTGCCTCTCTTCCTCTCCAATTTCTGCTCTTGCCTCCAGTCATCAGTTACCAGTCCTGGCTTTGATCCTGGCTTCCACCTTCTGACCCTTGTCTTCAGCATTTGGTATCTGACCTTGGCTCTGACCCTCAGCTTTGTTTCCTGGTTCTGACTCTGTCTTGACCTCTGGCTCTGGTAACTGGCAGTTGACTCTGGTGCTGACCCTTGGTTTTGTCTCCTGCTTATTAGCCCAAGCAGCCTACATCCTGGTCATAACAGCTTGCACCTACTGAACGGTTTGGGTTTTTATTACTCACCATTGGTGTTGCTCTAACAATTATATGGGATGTCTGTATCACTCATTTTCAGGTGCTTGATGATATTTATTCTGGAACCTTTTTCCTTGGACTAGTGATGAGCCCAATCAATAAGGTTAGAGACTTGGTTTTGCGTTTTGGTTTGCCCCATTAAAAGTTATAGCCTCTCCATGAAGTTAAGAACTCATTCTTGATTTTCCAAAGCTCAACGTTGTTCAGATATGGGGTTTGGTTGTACTCACTACCCGCTTACAATGTGTAGCTCTCCAGTTTAATGCTCCTCTCTTATATCTTTGCTATTCCATTGACTTCAGTGATGTCACACCAGTTTAAGAGCATTTGACCCTCTCTCTTGATTTACTTGTTGGCTTATCTATTATTTTGATTATAGTTTTACAATGATTAATGGGAAAGGTATCTCTAAAAAAGCATTAGATTTGGTAAAAAGAACAGGAGTACTTGTGGCACCTGAGAGACTAACAAATGTATGTGAGCATAAGCTTTTGTGGGCTACAGTCCACTTCATCGGGTGCATGCAGTGGAAAATACAGTAGGAAGATATATATATACACAAATAACATGAAACAATGGGTGTTACCATATACACTCTAATGAGCGTGATCAGTTAAGGTGAGCTATTACCAGCAGGAGAGAGAAAAACTTTTTATAGTGGTAATGAAAATGGTCCATTTGATTACCACTACAAAAAGTTTTTTTTCTCTTCTGCTGGTAATAGCTCACCTTAACTGACCACTCTCCTTCAGCACCAGCCCTGGCTTGCCTGTTGGAATGAAAGGTGCACTGGGCTATAACCCGTCCCTTACTGCTCATTTTGGAGAGCCTAATACTTATGCCTCACCCAGCTACATGAACATCAGCAGCAGGAGTCTAGCTGCCTGGGAGCAGATGCAGTTGTGGGAGAAGGGTTCCCTGTGTCCTCTCCCTCTTACATGCCCATAGTGGGGAATCAGAATCTGGCCCTAGTGGCTGAGGTTTGGGGAAGCATTGATTATAGCAACATAGGTAACTAGCTGTGGGGAGAGGCTCTAAAAGAGCAATACGAGAGCATTCAAGTCCCTACTTCACCTAATTTACTACTACCAGCAGGAGGAAAAACCGTCAACGTGAATCATTTTAATTAGGTGCATTAATACTTAATAAAGTGCAATGCATAATAAATTGTGACCAGCCCACCCATCAGGGGTGCAAACTGTTCATGAATACTAAAAGGCAGTGAAAAAGAGATCAGAAAATTATCAGACATTTTTCCCTAACACCATCCCTTCCCCCTACCAAACAACAAACCTCAACTTCTGATGACTAAATGACAAATTCTGTGCCACTCACTCCACCCATGGCCATAGCAGGCCTTGAATACATGGGAGCTGGGACAGTCCTGTATGGGGATTGCTGGATGTAGGAAGCCTGCTCTGGGGAATGGTCCAGCTGCGTAGTGTGAAGCATAGCTTGACAGGGGCTTTCTGTGCCTTGCTTGGAAGGGGAGGGAAAGGGGCTATATAATCTGGGGAGGAAGAGATGGTGAGCCCACTGGAAGCAGTTGTAACTGCAGTGTATGAGTGGTAGGATTTGTTCCCATATGGATGCCCCAATTTCACAACTCCATTCATTTCTTGTCTTATCTGGAGCAACAGCATGAATCAGTCTATACAGGCACCCACATTAGATAATAGTGTTGCCCCGTTGTCCCAAGTGGTTAGGCAATACAGGGCCTTGCCGGGTTGTTTCTGTTAAGAGGAAAACATGATTAAATGAGTCAGGTATGCCTGTAGGACAATCCTGGTGATTCAAAAGGAATATACTGTGATGGGGCAAGGCCAGATGGCTACAGTAAAGTATCGAGAAACAGGTATGTTAGCCCCAGGCTAAACAAATCCCTAGTACCCTGGTAACCAAATGGCAGTTGCTCCAGGTTAATCAAGGCACCTGGAGCCAATTAAGATC